>NC_141079.1:31267792-31450292 GCF_041138505.1 Cibotium barometz | reverse complement strand
CACATCCTCACATGCATCACATGTGTCTTAAAGTTGATGGGATTCACTCATGATCAAATTCAAAGAACCTTTACATGCATCACACGTGTCTTAGAGTTAATCGGACTCACTCACAAATCAAACTCCTACATTGGATTCACTCACAATGTTTTCATATTACGCATCACACGTATTCAAAAGTATACCACACGTCTCACACACATCACACTTGCTTGGACTCACTGACAATCAACTAGGGTCACCCTTATCAAGCATTGATTCAAAAGAGTTGATTGGATTCACTCACAATCAAACTTGTACATTGGATTCACTCACAATATTTTTCATACGTGTTACACGTATTCAAAAAGTAACCACACGTTTCACACGTGTCACAACTGGTTGGGCTCACTCACAACCAACTTAATCACACTTGGGTCACCCAAGATATTCTTTTTACTTATTGGATCACCCAACAATAAATTAATTACTGCATTATCATTCTCCTCTTCTCCCCTTCATCCTCATCCTATACACACACCAAAGCACATTTATGTCATAAAATAGGTCACTTTACACATTTATGTCATACAATACATCACTAAGAAAAAGTTGTGGATGAAAGATGTTTTTGCAAATTAAAGTTTTCATCGCTTTGTCGTCCACAAGGCAATGCATTGTGTAGGCGATGCATGCTTGTGTGATTGATGGTAATATGGTGCTCCTGCCTATAGCACCCTTTGCATAAGGCACATGGGCACCAAATCTTCTCCTCTTGCCACTATCAAGGTCCCACCCCACAAATCCATCCTCATCACTTGAGGATGCCATTGGCCTAGAAGGACATGCAATCAAATCAAACTCTCAACACATTATAAAAATCAAAATTTAAGAGAGGTATGTCCCAAAGTATATGTAACTAGGCATTTAAAAGTTATCATAGTAGGCATCGGTTGCAAGTTCAAAAAATTCATTTCATAAGTCTAAATAGCATTTTGCGTTTTGCTGGTATAATCATTGGTAATAACCAGTGCTCTTATGAGTAATAACCAGTGCTCTTATGAGTGATCTAGAAAAAATATTAGCATGGCACAAGTTTGGGTTCTCGGGTGTCTTTTCCCCCCTTTCTAGGTGAGGTATTGCAGTGCAGCAATAGTAGCAGACTACACCTCTTTTTCTCATCATTTCTCATGTATAAGCTAATTCTCCCCCTCTCTCTCCCTCACACACCCTCCCTCCATAGCCATGCTCATAAGGGTTTAGTGAATAGGGTGTCGAGTTTCTCAATCTCCATCTCCCTTTCTCCCCTCCTCTCTCTCCCTCACACATCCTCCCTCCATAGCCATGCTCATGAGGGTTTGGTGAATAGGGTGTGGAGTTTCATCTCCATCTCTCTCTCTCTCTCTCTCTCTCTCTCTCTCTCTCTCTCTCTCTCCCTCTCTCTCCCCCCCTATTGCCCATAAGGGTTTGGAGATTACATGTTGTGTGTGTGCGTGTGCATGTGCGTGTGCGTTGAATAGGGTGTATGTGTGTGGGATTACAAATAGTGTATGTATCTAAGTGTGTGTGTAGATTAAATTGTGTGTGTGTGTGGGTGTAGATTAAATAGTGAATGTTTAGGCACTAATCTTTGTTTGATAGGTTGATTGCTTGCTTCCTTTGACAAGGTTGTGTGTTAACTTGTATATAGGCTTTTTATGTTTAGATCTTTGTATTATGGTCTTCCTAAAAGTAGTCTTAATTCGTAGCTTTTTAATATTCTTACTAATGTTTTTACTATAATTTGTAAGCCATTGGAGGGTGGAGTGGTGAAGTAGCAAGCTTCTTACCTTCTCCTTGAGGCAAAACCCATTGGAGACTAACATATAACAAAACCCCTTCACATTTAGCCATAAGGTAAGCTCTTAGTCTATTTTCTTTTTCTTTTTTTTTTGTTTATTGTATATGCATCAAAGACAAGTGGCCCATGTGTTGTCCCACATACGAAGTTGCCGATAATGTAGCAAGATGGCTAGGCATTGGATAAGCATGTATACATAACATAGTGTGTGTGTGTGTGTGTGTGTGTGTATTTGCATGCCATAAGGCCATAAGCCTTTCATATTCATATCCATGTGGCTATTATGAATTCCATAAAGCCATAAGCCTTTCATATTCATATCCATGTGGCTATTATGCATTCCATAAAGCCATAAGCCTTGTATGCATGTGTCTTAATGCATAAGCCATAAGACTTGCCATATGTCTTATGGCTTATGGCTTATGTATTAAGGGTTTTAAATGTAACGCTTTTGGCTTCATGTGCATAGCCATGTGGCTATTATGCATGCCAAAAGGTCATAAGCCTTGCATCATAGGCCTTAACACATAAGCCATAAGCCTTTCCATATGGCTATGGCTTATGTGTTAAGCCATATAGCCATATCCCATAGTCGTATGCATAGCCACATAGCCTTGTATTCACTAACATAAGCCATCTTATATAGAAGCATAAGCCCTCTTTACATACTAGAATAATCCCTCATTGCATAGCCTAGCATAAGCCCTCACACATAGCCTAGCATAAGCGCACACAACACTAGTATATGTATACACAATATGTATACACACTCATTACATAGCCTAGCATAAGCATACACACTAGTATAAGCCCTTTGCATAGAAGCATAAGCCCTCTTTGCATGCTAGCGTAAGCCCCTTGCGTAGAAGCATAAGCCCTCTTTGCATACTAGCATAAGCCCTTAAAAACAAGCATGTAGGGTCCCCTCCCACATTCTTGTAAAGTTTCATCACCATCGGACGATGTTTAGGTATGATGGCCTGGGGAAGAGCGAAAAATTTCAAGGCCTCTTGAGCACTGAGAGACTAATTTTTTTTGCATTAGGACCTATCAGACTAATTGAACATTGTTCGATGGTGATAAAACTATACAAGCATGTGGGTGGGGTCCCCCACATGCTTGCAAAGTTTCATCACAATTCGACTATGTTTGGGTATGATGGCATGGGAGAAAGATAGATTTTTCAAGGCCTGTCAAGCACTAAGAGATTAAAGAAATGTGCATTGGTCACTACTTAACCAGTCAAACATCGTCTAATAGTGATGAAATTTTGCAAGCATCATCTGATAGTGATTAAACTTTGCAAGGATGTGATCAGGGTCCCCCCCCACATGCTTGCAAAGTTTCATCACCATTGGATGATGGTTGGATATGATGGTTTAGTGATAGAACTTTGTAAGAATCATTCTATAGTGATGAAACTTTGCAAGGATGTGATTAAGGTTTTCCCCACATGCTTGCAAAAAAGTTTCATCACCATCGGATGATGGTTAGGTATGATGGCTTAGAGGAGAGTGGGATTTGGCCTCTCGAGCATTAAGGGACTTGAAAAATGCACACTGGGCACTACTTGACAAATTAAAAATCATTTGATGATGATGAAACTTTGTAAGCATGTGGGTAGAGTCCCCACCCCACATGCTTACAAAGTTTCATCACGATCGGATGATGTTTGGGTATTATGGCTTGAGGAAGAGTGGGATTTTTCAAGGCCTCTCTACCACTAAGAGACTCAAAAAATGTGCATTGGGTGTTACCTGACCAATCAAACATCTTCGATGGTGATAAAACTTTGTAAACATATGGGCAGGTCCCCCCCCCCCACATTCTTGCAAAGTTTCATCACCATCGCATAATGATTAGGTATGATAACTTGTGTGGAAGGCCTCTTGAGAGACGAGAACTCAGAGACTTGAAAAATGTGCACTCGACACTACCAGATCGATCGACCCATGGATCTCATAGTAGGGTGGTGGGGATCATATGAATAGGTTATATCCTCCTCTATTGCCACCTCCAAAGTTGTATAGTAGGGAGGTGGGTATAATAGGAGGTTATATCCTCCCCTATTGCCATCTCCAAAGTTCTATAGCCTTTGAATCACAATAGGTTATATCCTCCTCTATTACGGCCTCCAAATTTGTATAGCCTTTGCATATCCCTAATGGATTACCTTTTACTCTGCTAGATTCGATTCATAAATGGTGAGTTGATACCCTCAACTCTAGATAATAGCAATTTGTATGGCATATGACATTTTTGTGGAGATATTCATGGTTCTCGAATAAAACCATCCTCCAAAATCCTTAACAAACAACGCGCGTGCATGTGTGTGTGTGTGTGTGTGTGTGTGTGTGTGTGTGTGAGAGAGAGAGAGAGAGAGAGAGAGAGAGTTATATTAAACGTCTTCAAAAGACCTAGTGGGTCTATGAGACCAAAAATGATATAATAGTGTCCATGTAATCTCATCATGGTACAAAAGAAAACAAATACTAGAGCTATGAGCTGAGAATATCAAATCCGAGACATATGATACAAAGTGGGACCATCATTATACAACCTATGGAGCTAACCCCTAGTAGGGGGAGGGACTGTCAAACAAGGATATCAAGCATGGGGTTAGCCTATATAAGGCTTTGCAAATCCGCTAGGCATGGGAAGGTGGATCTGTGCCTCTCTAAGATCTCCTCAAGCTCGGGCTGATGTCTGTGTTGTTGGCAAGGTCCAAGGAGTCTAGGGTGTCGGCCTCATCATAGTGTCATGGATCGGCCCCCTTTGCGCATCGAACTCTGGAGTGCTGGCAACGAAAGTAGCAACCTTGCGCGGTCTAGAGTCATGCCAGAGTGAGGTCTGGTGGGGGGTCGGGCACTCAAGAATGAGTGGCTTGATGAGGCTGTGGGTATGTCATCCATCACTGGTAGGGGGCATCCTTTTGTGGTCGAAAGAATTGAGTGATGGTCGCCTGGGGTTGGGGTTGGGTGTCTACCATAGGGTCTTGACTCCCTAATCAATGAGTCTCTATGGCATTGAAGCTCTAGTAGGAAGAGGCCCATGCATTGATGATCTAGGTAATCCTAGATAAGGGTGCAAACCCCTCTCTAGAGAGACAATGGAAGCTCCCTCAAGTCTCATAACATATGGTGCATCTGCATATGAAGTGCTCCTCTAACTCGACCTCCTATTGGCACATAGTGCATACCCTTTCCTCACAAGGTATCTACATGGCTCTTCTTGTCTCTATCCTCAGGCGGGGCGATGACACCTACAATTAGTCCACTGCAATCTACATGACATGTGACATGTATATGTCAAGATATCTAGCCCTCAGTATGAAACCATCCTCTGTAAGACTCATGAAAGTATCCATGTAGTAGTATCATTTGTGTGAGAGGCTCATGTGTTGTGATCTAGGTATCCTATATATGTATAGTCCTCCCAATGAATCATATATGATCACCTGGTTCTTGTCATCCTGAGATAGCCTAATGAATGGAGATTCCGAGTCATACTGGAGTTGGGGAAGGTTATCCATCTTGAGTCCCTGCCTCATGAACCATACTCGGCTATACCATGACTCGTGCCCATCTATTGCTAGTTTCTCTAGGAAGACTATAGGGTGAGCCTCGTGAGTCTCTATGGGGGCATGGCACTGATCCTATGAATGTATGTGACTTTATGGAAGAGTGTCTCTACTACCATGGGTGCTATAGTAGCAAACTCTTCTAGGATAATATCATGTGGGACCGATGGTTTGTTGTTGCGTATCATGTGGGAGAGAATCATGATCTAAGGCCTCTCTATCCTAGGCCATTTGGGAGAGAATCATGATCTAAGGCCTCTCTATCCTAGGCCATTTGGCCGCTATAAGATCAGGTGCCCAGAAGGGTGCTCCATACATCAATGTCAAAGTGACCAAGGTGTCAAATAGTCACATCTTGGTCCTTGGCTCCTAGAAGTCGGCCTGGAAGCACTGTCTCTCCATGAGAGCAAGAGAAGCATACCCTCGCATCAGTCTAGCATCTGCAGCATGGCTCATAAAGAAGACTGGTTCTATAAAAGTGACTCCCAAGTACACATATGAGTATGCAATCTCCAGTGGGCTGCTGCTCATGTAGGTGAAACTCAATCAATATGTGAAAAGTGGGGATGTGTTGAAGACATGCTCATCATGTGTTGTGCGGCATTCCTCATCATTCTCACATATGGTACCGGTGGGGGGTCTAGTATTAGAAAGGTTGGTGGATGGAAATGCGGCTATGGCATATGTGTAAGATTATGGTGAGCTGAGAGGTGAGGTAGGCTATTGGGAGATTGGGGTCTACATAAGTTAGATGTCAGTAGATATGGTTGGAGTAAGTGGAGTCCCCATCATGGTGGAAGTGAATGTGGGTGTAGTGGGAGATGGGCAGTGGTGGTGAGTGAAGCTCGGGGGGTGCACTACTAAGAAACCCTATGTATCATGTGTGTTCAAAGGGTATTTTAAAAACCCCTTACCTATGAATTTTTCATGAATAAATTGACCCATTTTTCTTTATGGACTTACGCGTTTTTTTTTCAAAATTGATTTACAAACCCCTTTCTATAAATGTATTTATGTACATTTACCTTAAAATTTTGAATAAAAAAACTCTTTCATTTGAACTCCCATGCTATACTTACATAATTTTAGATGAACCCCTCAAGGGAAAAAGATGAGGCTGAAGGAGAGATAGGTATGGTTGGCTCCAAGTGGGCAGGTGGGAATGGCAAAGGTATGTATGGATGTGGATAAAGCTGGAGATCCCATCAAGTAATCCATTGTACTTGAGCCTCCACCATGTGGAAAGCATGTGAGAACTCCGGAAGAAGGCCAATGGGACATCTCGTTGAAGATGGCTAAGCCATATGTGGTCCCTAGCATAAGGAACTCGCTCCTTGATACCGTAATGTCCCCTTTATCATGTGATTCTTGCTGAATGTCAATCTCCTACATCATCCACTCCTCTCCCCTGGTCATATACAGATGCCTTGTTTTTCGAGTCCTAGCGTTGAAGTCCCCTAAAAGGAGAACTTCCCAAGCATGAGAATTCAATGATGTCTGCATGGAGGGGATAAAATTTCTCTCCCTCCTCCAGAATAACATATGGGGACTTCCTAGGTGGGAAGTAACATTGCAGCATGTATACTACCCACTTCCTCACCTTGCATGCCTCGTGCACCTTGGGCATGTTTGCTCGTCTATGCTCTACCTGGTGGGTTTGGGTGAGATTATCCCCCAGGTATATCTTCTCCCCTCGGAGAGCTATCCGTGTGTCCATGAAGGCATCTCAGCTAGCAAGGTCCGAGAATTTCAAGATGAGGGAGAGCTTCCATGAGGTGTCTCGTCACACATACCTTGTGTCTACATAAGGGGTCCTTTCCACTTTGGGTTTCTTGCATAAGGCTAGAGTGTCAGCCTTGGGAGATTCCCCCTCCTTTAGGCCTGCCACCCCTCACATAAAGAGTGCAAACCTTCCTTCTCCTCTTCTCTTCCAACGTATCATGTATGATGGGTGTGAGTGGGGTGGAGAAGCTCCTTATTACTGGTAGGTCTTACAATAGGTCAAGATAAAACCATGTATGATGGGTGTGAGTGGGGTGGAGAAGATCCTTATTACGGGTAGGTCTTACAATAGGTCAAGATAAAACCATGTTAACCTACTTATTTTGGTTAACATACCACCCTTCCTAATGCTAACTACATTCTCGCATCACCAAAAGTTGGTGGGTAAAGTTGTTGCCAAGGTGGAAAGATGGAGATGTTCCACGATATGCCATGAAGTTGGTGCCTAAGCTTAAGTGGTATCATTTAGGAACAATCCCCAGCTGAATGTAGGGCATATTGGGAATAAGCTTTGGGTAGTCATAGGTAGCTTATCGAGGTAGCATGGAAGGTAGATACAAAGTAGAAGTTTTACAATGTGAGGCCTCCTTCTATTTGTGGAAATGGCTTGGGATCTTTAAAGTAGATGCGAAGTAGAAGGTCTTCAGGCCTCCTTCTATTATGAAAATAGCTTGGGCCCTTAAAAGTTATGGTTTTAGTAGAAGCAACTCATGCCATGATTGGTGGAATGAGCGCTAAGACCACTAATGAATGATTATCATGGATTGATGGTAGCCTGGATCTTCTTGGTGCAACATGATATTATGTCATGCTCTCTCACATCACGATTCTTAAAGATTTGGGTACTTAATGGAAATAAATGGACTGGGGAAGGTGTGAGTGTCTTTCCTTACCAAGGTGTCAAAAATGCATCATTATTCCAAAGTATCTCATTTTTTTAGTAATATCTCATAATGTTTTACTAATAAACCTTGTACTCAGTCAACTCTTTATCTTATGTGAGCATCTACTCATTTTTGGGTATTTTCTTTTATTCTTTTGGATTTATCTCATCCCAACACTGGATTAATCCAATTGGCCCATTGGAACCTTAATTGAACCATAATCCAAAAATTTCTGAAAATGTAGACCCTTAGGCTAAGGTCCATTATACCATTTTCAATTAATTCCTAATGCACATTGGAAAGTTCATTTTGAACTTCTGTTTCAGGGGAATCCATTTTAGACACTAGGAGGATTTTTATATCCAAAGATATCTCAATTTTGGATTATCTCTCTCTAGGCCAAAACAAGGTAAAACAAGATCTTTCTTCTATTTCAGAGAGGGGAATTATTGCAAGAACAGAAGGGGAGGTTCTTACACCTTTACACCTCAAAAGATGGAGGGTAGGAATCTTAGACTCTAGTCCAAGAGGATGGCATATTAAATGACATAAGCATGTTGATGGACAAAGAATGAGAAACGGTGTAAGAGTCTCCAGTCCAAGAGGATGGCATATTAAATGATGTAGACATGTATGGGTTGATGGTCATAGGTGCTGGTGGCTTGAACTTTGTGCCACACATGGATGCCAACATGAATCAGCTTGAGGCAGAGCCTCACATACATCTTGGCAATGTGTTAAATGATGTACACATAAAGGACATAAGGCCAACAATAGTGAAAGCCACTGGTTTAGTTTGGACTATCATTAATGCAGTAAAGCAGCTCTCTCTAGATGAGTCAAATGTGGGGAAGGAGTCTCTACAAGTAGTTAACTCAAAAGGGCAAAAGAGTAAAGCCGTCTCATCGAGGAAATTGTAGAAGAAGGTACTTCATTGCCCCCTACAAGTATCCATACATTTGCATATTGGACATGTAAGCTATTGGTTCTAGATATGAATGGGTTGTTAATGAAGAGAATGAAGACATGGCAGAGGCCTAAGTACATTCTTGATACTCACACCTTTAGAGTGTGAAGAGTCACCCGTAACCTAGTTTGTGTAGTGTAGCCAGATGCTAAGAATTTCTTGAGTATGGCAGAGGCACAATTGGACATCATATTATGGAGTTCATGGGTAAAGGAAAACATGGCGGCAAACCATGAAGGCATGCTTTCTATAGATATGGGAATAGCCAGGTTTCTTTAAAGGCTATCGCATCATGTACATGATTTGTACAAGTCTCTAGTGCTGCAACACTCACAACCATGTAATGCCATGTTCTTTTGCATCTTGCAGATGTGTTGTCATAGAATGACTGTGAAATGTGTCTACCTAGCTTCAAGGAGGTCCAGAGAGTGCCTAGTTCTTGGTGGACAAAGCTAGTTTTCCTGAAGAATCTAACTGTTGTATGGCAAAAGCATCTGGAATACAACTGCAACAATATCTTGCTCATTAACGACACTCGGTACAAGTCCTTGAGGAATGATTGGTGTTCTTGTATATGCCCCAAGGACTTTGATCGTCGCGATGATGAGAGGTGGGATCCATGGCACTTGACAAGGACCCTATTGCAATGGTGGTGGCTGAGTGGTTGGAAAAATGATGAGAACTCAATGGATTATGTTAGACACAACCAGGTTTACAACCCCCATGATGAGGTGTCAACATATTTTCATGCATACAAAGTAGCAGTGGGTGAGTGCAAAGCCCCATTGGTAGCCCCCCTAGAAGCTAAATGCTGGAATTGCATCTTACACTTTTTGATAGGACAAAAACTATTTTTTTGTAAACATATATACTTCTTTTTTGTAAAGACATATACTTCTTTTTGTAAAGGTAGATACTCATATTTATATGAAATTGTCAATATGTCAGCTTTAGGTATCTTAATCTTCTTATACATGCCAATTATTTCATTAAACACTTTTGTATATGCCTGTAAAGTGTTTCAGTCTCCTCTAATCCTATAGAATATTTGACAAATTTACAGGATATACACTCTGTTCTTTATAACATAGACTGTGCTTTATAGTAGACAATATTTATGCTTTATAGCAAACAAAATCTTTGGTTGATAGCATGCAGTCAACTTAGGACAGTGATGGTAACACTTACAGTACCATGTGGTTCAAATAACATAATCCATAAATGCACATTCTTGTGGTTTAGATGAAATCTAGGTGCCTGGTAGCACATTAACCCATGAGCTTTACAGCACATTTTTGTGCTTTGAAGCACATAGTCAAATATAGGTATTGTGTTATGATGGCCATATATATAATAAAATATGGTTTAGTATACAAACTTCATGAATGCACAGATAACAAAGATCTGCATGCTTTATAGCACACTGACTGTGTGCTTTACATTCATAGTCTTTATAGGATGTATGCTTTATACACACACAAACATGATATATACACACAAACATGCTTGCTGATAACATTTGCATCAACCCGTACACCTAGTTAAACTAATCTGTAAGACATTTGCAACACTGAGAAGATGTACTTTGTATTTGAAAACATCATGGGAAAAAGAATGAAGTGCAAGAGAGTAGACACAATAGATTTTTCAAGGATTCAATGAAGCATAAAAAATATTTGGTTACAAGTGACCTCATGTGTCATTTAACATTGGCAACACCATATGGCATACTATTGAGAATAGCATCATGAACGTTAGAGGACAAGTGGTATTCGTTAGACTCCTTGTCCATATTTTCCATTGGAAACTTAATGGATTTTACTAAATGAGATAATGCTATGGCAAGTGGTTTATCATCCAGTAGACAATAATGTTGATCATCCAGCTTTTTGTAATACCACCCTGTAACATAATAGAAACTGTGAGGACATGATGTCTTCCCTCCATCCCTTTCATTACGTTCATCCATTTTTCTATAGCTGCAACATTTGAGAACATAGAAATTGGCTCCTTCATTGTTCTCAACTTCTACAGGCACAACAAAGTTATCATGCTTAGAATTCATCACATTTAGAACCCACAAAATGTCACAAATTCGAGATATCCTTGATTGATGGTGTCCTCATAGGACCACATACATCATTATGTATAAATTGAAACTTCTAGACAGCCCTAATAACTAATCCATCTTTTGGGAATCATTATGTATAAATTGATTGATGGTGTCCTCATAGGACCACATACATCATTATGTATAAATTGAAACTTCTAGACAGCCCTAACTAATCCATCTTTTGGGAATTATGCCTATTACATCTTGTCCAAAATTCACCCCTCACCCTCACATACATGTATGATAAGGCACTCATGCTTTGGCAAATCTGGTACCAGCTCTTGACTTTTAAGACACAACAAACTGCCAAAATTCAAGTGACCAAAGTGGGCGGCATGCTATAGCTCCATGTCCTAAAAAGTGTGGCAGTATATTGAACAAGAATTATGTGTCAATCTCTCATACCTATCCAAGATGTAAAGCCCATGGCTTAGAGTACTAGATACCATAGTGATTTCTCCATCACTATGTGCAGTAGCATAACTGAACAAGAATTATGTGCCAATCTCTCATACCTATCTAGAGGACTAGATAACATAGTGACTTCTCCATCACTGTGATAATGAACTATACACAATCATCAACAAATCTAACCACTAGGCTTTCCCTAACAATGGCAAAGAGACTGATAGTAGCAAGCTCTTTCTTAAACCTTGCACAAACAAAAGTTTTGAGAGAGTGTTTGTTCCACCATTTTGAAGAGTATTGAGAACAACCTTACTATCTCCTTTCACTAGATATGAGGAGTTGTTTGCGCATGTGATTATTCATTCTCGAGGAGAAGACTCGAGGGAGAAAAATAAATCATGTTGAGAAGTAATGTGCTTGCTATAGCACCACTACTATCAAAGTACCAGAGCAGACATGATGATCTTTTACTGACATGCATACATTATGGATAGAAGGATCATAACTACATTGTAAAATAAATGCCCAATCATCTTGTGCACATTTTTTTGACTCCTCCTTTTTAGCACTTGGTGCTAATGCATCAGCCATAAGCATGCCTGACTCTTTCTTCTTCTCCAGCCTTTTTCAACATCCATTGATATTATGGCCAACAATAGTTACATTTTCCTTTCTTCTTAGGGTTATCACTCCCCTTCTTGACATCTTTTCTAGAAGATTGGGCTGATTTTGCCTTTGTCTTATAGCCACCCTAACAAAAGGCTTTGCCTTTACCTTTATGAGATTGGCAGCCTGATCTCCCACAAGTATACTAGTTTGGTTTTGCTGAGATTGCTCTTCTTGCAAGAGCACTACAACCAACTCATCAAACATAAGGGCGATGGGTTTACTCTTCATTATGACCCAAAGTGTGGATGCAAAACCTTGGTATATTTGATAAATCTATGAGAACAATAGAAACCAATGAGATGTTTGGATAAGTCTCATCAATACATGCAAGCTTCTCCCTAAGATCTTTAATCCTTATGAGGAACTCATCCATTAAATCTTCCTCATGTAAATGCTCTAACTCTAACTAGTTGTGCAAGTAGACCACTCGTGCCTTCTTATGCACCTGGTAAAGCACAATAATTGCATCCCAAGTTTGCTTAGTAGTTTTACATGAGTGAGTATAAGAAATAATTCTCCTCTTCATAGAGAGTGCCACCAATGCATGTGCCTATGCATCCCTGTGCTATCCCACTTAGCTTGTTCCATTGTGGGAGGTGTAGAGGCCTATGCAATATTTACATTTGAACTAGTATCACCATCCAAAGTTCTTGCACTATAATGTGCTAGTGAGATAGGGCATTTTACAATGCTAATGACAACATTCCAAAGCCCTTTGCAACCAATACATGATGTATCATATATGACCACAATGGGTAGTTAGTTTCCTCAAGCTTATCCTTGGGTCCTGTCTCGCCCCCACCAAATGGTAGGGAGGGTTTTGGCGAGCTCGCCACAACCCTCACCAAACAACGGGATGGGTTGTGGCGAGCTCGCTACAACCCCCCTGACCGCCCCCACCCCTCACCTTTTTTGGGAGTAGGTGGGTCGCCCCGCCCCCACCAAACAACCGGGAGGGTTGTGAGATCTTTCTCTCTCTCTCTCTTCCACACTCTCTCCCCAGTTTGAAAGCACCAAAAAAAGGAGATGTGTTCCTTTAATCACTCTTTTTTTTGCATGCACTAAAAAATGAGAGGTGTTCTTTTAATCACTATTTTTTGCATGCAATAAAAAAAGGAGATGCCCCTATTGAAAGTGACATGTGGAGGCTATAATTAGACCTATTTAAAACTATATAAAGGTATGGCTTGGATCAGCTCATTAGATCTCCCATAATCCCTCTCTTTGAACGCATAGTCTACATCCACACATCACTACCATATAAATGGCTACACCTCCAAGGAGAAGATGATTTTTAGGCCAAATATAAAGCCTAAAAAATATTAGACTGACCAAAACAACCTACCAAAAAATGGTGGAATACCCTAACCCCAACGAGGAGAAGAGCACGTTGAAGGTTGGTGAGATCCAATCAACAAACATAAATCAAAGGAGAAACTCTAGCCATTTTGATTGCATGGACCCCTCCTATCATATATACAAACTCAATGCTACTAAAATGGAGACACAAAAGGAATTAGATCTTTTTGAGGTTTTGAAAGAACTACATGACACATAAAGATCAAAACTATGATTATAGAAGAACTTCCTCCGAGGATGTGGAAGAACTACTTACCTGATGCAAAACTACCTTTGACGTCATAGAAGAACTCCCTCATGTAAAAAGATTAGAACAAGGATAAGATTGGTTATGCATGGGTACATAGACATAATTCACATAAAGGTCTTGTGTGATGACTTCACTCTTAGAGGGGTTAGTGTATAGCTACCAAAGTAAGCACTTATGCTCCAAGACACATAATAGGCCTTTGTCCTTCTTTTACTCACAAGTACATATTGTCTCAAGGAAACTCAAGCCTATGAAAGGACTTAAAGGATTGGGTGGACATGAGACTAAGAGAAGACATGGAGGAAAAACCACCACTAGACTCCTCATATGAGTCTTAAGCTGACAATTTTGAAGACATGGAGGAAAAACCACCACTAGACTCCTCATATGAGTCTTAAGCCGACAATTTTGAAGCCATGAGGAACTTGCTAAAGAAAGAGAACAAAAGCCATTCTAAAAGTACAAATAAAAAAATTGGGGATCACTACTTTGAGAGTGACGACATGATGTGGCACTTCTACTATAACATACTTCATGTCACAACAATCTTATATATGGAGTCAACATCATCACTAAGTCTTAGATCGTGGTGGTGGTGCAGTTAGCATCATCACGAACCACAATGCTAGGAGAGATAGGGACAACTTACCCTTGGATAACACTAGTCTAATAGTGAAGCTTGTTGATGATGCTACCATGAAGCTTATGGGACTTTTGTGGGACCTTACAATCAGAGTATTTGGCATGATTTTTTGAAGAGAACTCTATGGGAGGTTTTGTTATCAGAACTCTATGGGAGGTTTTGTTATCAAAACCTCCATTTATGAGGTCCTTAAACTAGACTGTAATACCCCTGTCATTTATAGCATGAATCTATTTTATAATGATATAGGTTTATGTAATGAATTTTATAAAGGACCCTACTGGGTATGACATCATTAAAAAAATGTTGGCCATTTTCATGGCTATGATCACTAACTTGATCCATTTTTGTTATTTGACTTTTGGAGGTGTCTTTTTAAGTAAGAAAAAGAAGTTTCAATTTGTGGTTAAAAATCATTATATCTTAGGTGAATTTCTCTTCAACTGTCTCTCTTGTTGTTTAGTATATGATGGTAATCAGTAATAAAAGTTTAAACTTATATGGCTTATATTATGTGATGAAAGCTATATGTAAAATACAGATGATGGAGAGGTCTCCACGAGGGAAAAAGAGGAAAGTGGTAAGGAAGGAGATCAAGACAGACATGATAGGTTGTCAACATGGAAAGTGATATTAAAAGCAGCATGAAAAAGACAGATGAAGTGGATGGGAACTTTTATGGCTTATATTATGTGATGAAAGCTATATGTAGAAGAAAAATGATGGAAAGGTCTCCAAGAGGGAAAAAGAGAAAAGTCGTAAGGAAGGCAATCAAGAAGGAAGATTATAGTAGCAGAAAGAGGTTGTCAACATGGAAAGTGATAAGTTGACAACCTTGGGTGACAATATATGTCATCCTTGGGTGCTTTCCTATGCTAACACCTATCCTCCCCCTAGAGTGGTTGTGAGTGCACATCTGCCAAAATGTGGCGCGCACTAAATATGAGCTGGGCTTATGCCAAAGAAGATTTTGAAGTGCCAGAGATCCAGTGGGGGTGGTCAGATTCAAAGAGATGTCCTAAGGTGCTTATTTGTTATGGTGCAACTATATTTGTCAGATTGTAGCTGCATCATCTGTACTTGTAGTGTGATTTTTATCATCAATATAGGGTTTTGGATTAGCACAATCAGATTAGGGTAGCATTGCAAGTTCTGACCCTATGAATCTTCACTCAAGGTCTTCATCTGAAGGGAATGTGATTGCCTGCTGGATATAAATGTGTTGGATACATTAGTCATGTGAGCATTCTCTTTAGGGTTGAATCTGCCATTCTCTCTGTTGATCAGATTGGACAGTTTTCTAGTCTGATCTGATAGTCTGCTAGTCTGTTGGTCTGGTTTGCGACTCCAATGCTTAGATCTGATAGTCTGTTGCGCCCAGATCCAACAATCTACTGGTCTAACCAGATCGTCTGTTGCTCTGATCTGATAGCCTGTGCTCCATTTTTGCTGCATCTTTCTTGGGAGCGTTATCTGATTGGTTTGAATTGCTTGGCTAATCTTGCTATTTGGTTTTGCTCTTTTCCCCTAAGCATCAGTGTCTGCATCTTTGCTTTCTTTTGAGCCATTACAAACTTCTCCAACTGTATTTTTTCTTCTTACCTTCTTCTACTTTTGGCTTGCTTCTTGATATTCATGCCATTGGATGCAATTTCCTTGTATAAATATTAATCTTTACATTTGGTCCCACTTTCTAAGGTAGATATGGTTAGTGTCCTAGTAGCCACTTGCTCCTGTCATGTATGGGCATCTTGTTAGAAATCCATGTCTGTGTTACTAGCTCAGCCAAAATATTTTGATTTTATTAATATCTTTCATGACTCCCATTGGTTTAGTTGTGCCATCTCTACAAGCTTTACCATTGAGTTTATTTCTTTCAAGAGGAGTGGTTCTCCCAAGCCTTCCTAGCCATACATGGTGATTATGATGACACCAGTACCACCATCCAAGATGTCTCAAGATAGTATTCAAGTTTGTTTATGTGGACTTTGGGTAGTCCATGATGAGCTTCAGTGATAGCTTGAGGCTTGAGTTTGATGGGCCCTTAATGTGTGCATGCACCTTTTTTTCCATCCAATCCTTAAGGTCCCTCCATAATCCAATGTTTCCTCTCATAATAGAGAGCTTAGGGTGACATTCACTTATGTGGACAAGAAGGCAATCGATCCTACAATGTCTTTGGGTTGGTACTCATATTTACCGGGCGGCGGTTTAGGAAATGCATTAGTATATGGGACTACTTTGAATCCTCTTGCAAGGGGATTCCTTGGTCAAGGGAGGACCTTGTAAAATAGCCATTGGACTAAAAATAGCCCCTTAAATTTTTTTCAAAGAGGGTGGTACCCTCTCCATAGGATCAAAGGGGTTACAACCTCCCTTATTATTATTATTATTATTATTATTTCTTGCAAGTACCCTTATTTTTTAAAGAGGGGGTCTCCTCTCTGCAAGGTCCAATGGGGGCAACCTCCCTAGCCTGAGATGGTAACCTACACAAAGCTTGGTTTTAATTCAGAGAGAAATTTCTCACATTGAGAAATAACTTTTTTAATCACGTGATGACTGTGTTCATGGCATGAGTGATGGATGAATCACGATGTGAAATGGATTATTTCATGGTGTGAAATGACTATTTTTGTATTTGGAAATGCCTTATTTCATGATGTTAAATGAATTAGCTCACAACATGAGATGACTTAGCTCATAGTATGATAAATTAAACACCTTAGTGATGATTGAAGACTAGCCTAATTTTTGGTTCTTTGTGTGTTTATGGACTATGGAAGATGTCGAATGAAGATTAAAGCCTAGTTAAGATTTTAAATCTACCAATTAAGATTAAAGCCTAGTTAAGATTTTAAATCAAATAAAAACTTAACTAATCTACCAATTTTGATGGACTTTTTATGATTTTAATCCTTGAAAAGAAAAATGCCTAATCTCTTATAAAGATTTGATGTTTAGCTAAGTAAAGCAAGGAAATTAAACTGATAAATAATTTACATCCTATGCTAACCAAGAAAAGCCAATTAAATAAAAATTCAAGGGTGCTACCACTTCCTGATTAAGATTAACATAAGATTAACCTATTCTAAGACATATGAAGAATAAAATTAAGACCAAAGCTATTCCTAAACATAAAAAACCTACACATCGAAAAGAAGAGATTAAATTTAAAATTGTACAAAAATCAACATAAAATTAACAAAAATAAAATTTAGCTGAAATCAACAAATTTTTTTTTAAAATCAAAACCTAGCAATCAAAACACAAATAAGCATCTACAATTAATGTTAAACTCGACGCACAAATGGAATGAAAACCACAACTTGCAAAGCAAAATGACTAACCTTAATAACAATTTAGCCTTCTTAATAGTCAAGGATGGTTAGGTGCTAATCAAACTATTCTCTGATTCTTTTTATTAATAACACTAAGTGTTTGCCTAAACACATTTCCAGGCATTCCCTTATGCCATCCATGGCTTTACTTTAAGGCTATGCACATTACCATAAAGATCTCAAATCGAAACTCCTTTGCTAATTACCCTAACTAGCTATTGTTGTTCAGTTAATCAATGGTGTTGAGAGATGCTTTATGGTCAAAGGATTAAAGGAAGATATTAGTGTGCATGATTTCAAAGTACAATTAGTTATTCTTAATTACCCTAACTAGCTTTTGTTGTTCAGTTAATCAATAATGTTGAGAGATGCTTTATGGTCAAAAAGGATTAAAGGAAGATATTAGTGTACATGATTTCAAAGTATAATTGGTTATTCTTTCTGATAATCAAAGCTCTTGAGCATAAATTAGTTGGTGAGCCTCTTTAGTCAAAGCATTGGATTAAGTTTATGTTATTCAGTAGGGTTTCTTTACACAATTAAATATGATTTTATTGCATATGCAATATTACATGGTGCCAACAGCCTATTATCGTGATCATAGGCATATCAAATAGATGATTGTTAGCTATGTTTAAGATTTTGATTATTTGATCATTGTAAGCATGATATGCATGCTAGATACATTGAATTGAGCTTAGAGTATGTATCATTCTCACCTTGTATCTACTTGTGAGTTGAGGGCCATTCCACTAATGTAGTACTTAATCCATGCTTCATTGGTTAAATACATTTTTCATTTGTTCCCAAGGAGAAACCTTAGGTCCAAATTCCATTCATTCACTTAGCAGAGAAATTTACACTCCCACACATAAAATTGAGAGCATGGGGATTTGAACCTTGGTGGAAGTCGTGACTCATGAGCTCTACCACTTGCACTCCACCAACATCATGATTCATAGGGTGGAAACTACACTCATATTCTTAAACTAATAGATGTGCTATTTTTAGAAGCAAGTGTACACCTATTTGCATGTGATTTTTAGAAGCACCTTATATTCAACATTAACACTACCCAACTTAAGCTTTTTGCATCATCCAAGAATGTTCTCTTCTTATTAATGGATTAAACGATTAAATTCATCGTACCACAGTCACCTACATTTATTTCACAAGTATGTGTCATTGGATATATCCTACTACATAGGTGTTTGAATCCATCGAATTTATGTGGTGGCTCTTAATTCCCCCAAAATAGCACATTGTAATCACATTAAAGAGTTTAAGAATGTACCCTTGCAACAGCAAGGTACTAAGCCATAAGAATATACAAAATGTGTAGGAAATATTGCAACCCCAAATTCTCTCATTATTATATGCCGTTCAACTTGGTATCAACCCTTGCAACAGCAAGGTACTAAGCCATAAGAATATACAAAATGTATCAGAAATATTGCAACCCCGTACAGGGGCAAAAAAATTGTACAAAAGACCAGGGATTACCAGCAATTCCAAGTGGCGCCTAGACCCAAAACTATGCATGGCCAAGAATTTCCCAGTACACTTCCACAGAACTACAGCCAAAACCCTCACCTTCCCAACAATACACTTGTACATATACGAGACGTCAGAACTGACCTTAGTATGTGTATATGTGTGTGCAAGGCTGATAAATCAATTTCTACTGGTTTTTGTGACTAAAGAAATACAAAACTTGTACCCGAAGGTGGGGTGAGTGATGCTTTTACAGAAGCCATGTTACAGCAGTATCAGCTCCTGGATGTGGTATGTACAATTGCTCAGAGGCCCCAGCATGAGTCAGAAAAAGAGAGCATACATGAAGATGGCATAAAGTGAGCCCAGCTGTAGACCCCAACTTTACTGAACCCCTGCAGCTTCAGCAGCACGCTGTCTTATCATCTCGTTTACAGCTGCTCTACGCCGTGATTCTTGCTGCAGCTGTGTCCGCCTTAAATGCTTCCTTATATCCCTGAACCCAACCAACATTGAAAATCAATAAAAATTGTCTGCAAAGCAAGGAGTACAAGCAGCAACCTGTAGGTTTTGAGAGTAGTCTTACATGCACCGAGGTACAGTGCAGACAGTCTCTTTGCAGGCTCGAGCATGTGCAGTTAGAAGAAACCACATCCTTTTGCAGATGGAACAGCCACCCATTGCTCTCTTTGTGCATGAGTTACCATGCCGGAACAGATCTTTCATGTTCCGACATTTGGCATATTGGCACAATGCCTCCCGACACGTGGATGCATGTACAAGAACATCCAGCATCATCCTTAGCTACAAGGTCAAAAAAAGAGAAAATCCACATAAGATTTTATCACATAACCTAGGCATGGACACGTACATGAGCCAAGGTGTAAAACTCGGCAAACACTCTTTGCTTGCATGCATGGATGTATGTGTATGTACGTACAATATGGATGGATGTATTTATGTATGGATGGATGGTTGGATTGATGGATTGATGGATGGATGGATAGATGGAAGGATGGATGGACGTACCCACAGATAAATGCATTT
The DNA here is from genome assembly GCF_041138505.1 of Cibotium barometz. Taxonomy (NCBI): domain Eukaryota; kingdom Viridiplantae; phylum Streptophyta; class Polypodiopsida; order Cyatheales; family Cibotiaceae; genus Cibotium; species Cibotium barometz. The sequence goes on along the minus strand of NC_141079.1, from coordinate 31,429,936 downwards.
GCGTGTATGTATGTATGCAGGAGGAGAAAAAAGGCAGTGATGAAAGTAAACCTGTAGCATGCGCTGCTTCCTGAGATCTATGTTTGCTCCACTCAGATCTGTTGCTGTGGAGCGTGCTACAAACTTGTGAGGATGGCTTTGGACTTGGCTTGAGTAGCACACATTGCAAACATCAAAGTCAGTGCAGCTTTTGCACTTCCAACCATGTCCTGCCTCAAGTTCATTATGGCAGATGGTGCAAGATGTGATAAACGCAGGTGCATTGGGGTTATGAAGATGGTAAAGAACCATCATTGAAGAGTGTTTAGCCCGACGAAGAGTATCATACTGGTATTGATTCCCTTGGCAAAGACTTAGGAAAGCTTGTCGGTTGTCAAAAAACTCACTGTCCATTATCTCGTCTCTGTCCAAGGTATCAGCAGGAACATCATTCACTTCCTCCTGCAAAGTAAAGCACATCAATTGATCATCTCTCTCTCTCTCTCTCACACACACACACACACATGGCAAGCTCCCATCACACAGAGGAGATGCTATGGCTGCTTTGCACCCTATTTTGGAGGAGGATGGTATCAGTGTATAACCGCATATTGTCATCATGTCGAATTACATGGATACTAGCTAGTTTCGTACAGTTTTTCTTTTCATAGATACATTACACTACCATTTTGTCTCATAGACCCTATGGGTCTTTTGAAAACGTGAATCTCTCTCTCTCTCTCTCTCTCTCTCTCTCCATTGTAGAGAGGCATGGATACAGGGCCTCTGGACAGCCAGGTTTCTGGAGGACATACTCTATCACATTGAGGGCCATTATTGAGGAGGCCAGGTCTCTTAGACTTCGGGTTACCGTTGCTTTGTGGACCTCCGCAAGCCTTTTTGATTGTCCCCTAGGCACTTGCAAGCTTTGGGTGTAGCCTCAATGTCACCATTTGGCCACCCAACTCGTCCACCCTTGCTTTCTCATTATGTATATACATTGGACTGGCGTCCATGGCAGTTGCATATGTAGGGGATTGATGCTAGTCATGTAATACTGTGGATTTGGCTTTCCATCAGGACTTGTGCCTGTGTGTACATGCCCGGAAATGCTTGGAGGATTGGTGTTCCATTGGATCTGGTACCTCGTGTACTTGGCTAGAACACATCTATTTTGGTATAGTCTCATGAACGGGGATTGTGTAAGCCCAGCGGGACGTGCCGTGACACGTGTCGAAGGGATAAAGATATAGAGAGAGAGGGGAGAGAGAGAAGGGAATAGGGATCTTGCACAGTACACCACATTGAGCGAGGAATAGGCCCCGCCCTCTTTCAGGAATTTATTCAAGAACAATCCACGGGCACACTGGTCAGGATCAATACATAACTGAATACAAAAGCAAGCAAATATGCCATTGTAGTATATCCAAGTCGATGTCGATGTTGAGGCACGAGATCTCTCATGCCGAGCACAACATGGAGATGACCCACAAGAATCTCTCACCCGGCTAGTACCAAATCCAATATCCAATATCCAGATCCAAGTCCAAGTCCAAGTCCAAGTCTAAGTATCGAAGTCCAAGTCCAAATCTAAGTCCCCAGGCTTGTAGACAAGGTTCAAAGGTGATATGTGTAGATGACGAAAGTAGGTGGCACACAGGCAGGAACAATGCTTTCGATGGTGCAGCCGGGCACAAGCAGTTCTGAACAGCAATAAGGATGAGCTGAATAACACCTGATAGATAGTAGCAACAGCCTGTGATTCAGTTCCTGTAGATGGCTGCCAGACGAGGAGTAGATGGCAGTGAATAGATGTAGCAATGCTGGTAAAGGCATCTCTGATGGGCTGGGTGACTGAAACTAGCGATGGTGCTGAATCAGGGCAACGTGAGCAGCAAGCTGGTAGCGCTAGCAATAGTGCTGGCCCACAGCGCAAGAAACAGCACTGGCTGGGCTGAGTGCTGAAGGCTAGCTCTTGGCTGCAAAGCGGCTCTGGTGTCGGAAGCTGGTCAAGCACAAGCAGAAGGCGGCAATCAGTAGAGGTGGTAAATAGTAGGCAGTGGCTGGCGCAAATAGCACAGAGCGGAGGCAACACTCGCAGCTGTACGGAACGGCTAGGCAGCACGAAAATAGCAGCTCCGATCGGTGGCAGTAGCACGCAGGAAGGTGGCAGCAAATAGGCGATGGAAATTCAGGTGGCGCAGTTGTACGCTCATCAATTGGCGAGGTTGATGAAGATGACAATGAGCTTCTCTCTTCTACAATGGAGGCCACCCCTTTGATGTTGATGATGAAGAAAACCCCCAAGCCTTGATCGATGATCTTCACGTCTTGTCCTTGATGATGCCCCTTCAAGAGGGACTCTTGCTTCTATTATACTTGTAGGACGGCCCTGCTTTTTGCCAAAAAGCCATCATGCTTTTGCTTTGCCTTTTTATGCTTTGCTTTTCCCTTTTTCACTTAATATAATAAAATATTACTCAACTTTTGACCAGCTTTTCCAGTTCTTTTATGCTTTGCTTTTCTAACTTCAGGACCTTGTTTTTTGGCCCTAGAGCTACTCTTTGAACAAGCGGCTTTTAGCTTTTTGGTCCAACTCAGTCTCCTCTTGCCAGTGGTGCCCTTGGCTCGCGGTCAACCCAGTTCGACTTTTTACTTTTTCTTGCTTTTTGACCAAGACTAGTGCTTTTTCTTAAGCAAACCTTATGGTCCTTGTTCCCATGTCTTCTTCCACTTGTCTGGTGTCCAGGCATAGGTTCCATCATGTGAAATAGAGATAGGAGGGCCAAATAGTTACAAATTGTCCATACCAATGTTGCATTGCATAGCTTCTTTATGTGCTTGCTTGCAAATTGAATTTGCATGCTGTTTTCATGCTTGCTTGACCAATGTGTAGTTTTGGGTAAGGGGATACCCGCTCGTGAACCGTGCATGTGAAATTGTCTGTTGACATGGTTATGTGGCGTGTGACAGGTGGTAAGTATTGGTCAAAATTGAGCCTTAGGAACTAGCAATAATTTATAAGTGAGTGTGTACACACTTTATTTAAGTTTTAGGCTACCAAAACTCACTTATAAATTATGATCAGTCCTGTGTTCGCACACACTGATGTCCCGAGATGGACATAGCTCAATGTCCACCACCTTGACCTTATCCCTTTGTTCAAAGGGAGCAACCAACCATATGTCAATCCCAACTTGGACCCCAACTCACTTTCCCTCTCCACCTGACACCCAGGGTGGACATCTCATCATCTCTCTTCTTTCTCTCTCTAGAAGTTGGCCCCTCCTTCAAGAGGCTTTATGGCTTTATTTTCTGCACTTTTTGCTTCTCTACACCATATCCAAGCTGGTTAGCCTCTCCTACACACTCCCAATGCATAGTCACATGGGACGCGAAATGGGGACGGGGAACGGGGACGGAAAAGATTGAGAATGGCCATTCCCTGTGACTATAGAGTGACATGGGACGGGAATACGGGAAGATGCTACCATCCCCAACATTCCCGAGTCTAAAAAATGCCCATTCCCTGTGACTATGTCCCAATGGCTGAAATTTAACAAAATAGTCCTTTTCTTTGCTGTAATTTCTAGTCTTTTATTGAAAACCCTAATTTCAGCCTTTCTTTCTCAAGTTGAACCATAGGGGAAGCTCTCCCAGGGTTCCCTGCAACCACTTGAAGACTTTTGTCGTGAAGGATCACGACCGATTGAAGATTTCAACACTCCAGATGCTTCCATCCCGTGAAAACTTCCGTTAATATCGACTCTGCTTGCAATTGGTAAGCTTTAATGCTCAATTATGGAAGCAAGTAGCAAAAGGGAGGAGCAAGACTCCATGTTCACATACCCTGTGTAGTGTTCTCTTGTCATACGTGCTCTCTTGTAGATTGTGTCTACCATGTGTAGGTGGAACAATAGAGAGCAGATGGTAGGGAACATGGGCACTTGACAGGGTAGTGTGAGTTGAAGATCTTCACCGACAACCATACTGTTTGCAATACTATATTCATATGCATTAGTTGGAAAATCTGGTCAAAAATACCCATGACACTATGTACTTGATTCTTGCAAGATCAATATACATTATTTGAGAGAGAGACCAACCATTCCAGGTCATTTTGCGTCTCTTGTCAATTTAGCAAATTACATCTTGTATTGTGCTTCTTGTCCATTAGTGTATTTAAGTGTATTGATTAGCATTGTGTTCAACCAAACATTCCACACCAACCAGTGGAATTACATTGGTATCAGAGCATACGGTTCTCTTTCACTTCCATTGTGAAAGATGATCACCGCGGACACTAGCTATCTCTACACTTGGAACACTATGAACAATCTTACAGTGAATGTTGAAGATGCCAACACAAGAGGCAGGGACAATGATATGCATGCTTCCAATTCTTTACAGTAAGAACATACTCATGTGGTGCATACCATAGAACAAGAACATGTGGGACAGTTGTCCCATGGTAGAGAGAAAATGCAAGAAGGAGAGTCCATAGCCTTAAGGGCTGAACTTACCCGTATGCAAGCTCTTCTTTGTGCACAAGAAGAAGAATGGAAGCTCTACCGCCAGGATCCATTGTTACATGATCGTTTGAAGGCCAAGAAAGCTAAATCATTTATGGATCATGCCATACCAATGATAGCTCAGGAGTTGCACATGCAACCGAGGGATGCAGCACATGCATACTTGGCTCGTACTGAGCATGCCTATGGAGAAAATGCAACCATCCTGGTATCCCCACAGGTGGTTGAACAAAAGCACATGTCTAAAAGGATGAACCCACATACAATTAGAAAGGAACTATGGATGACTTCACGCCTTGAAGGTGTACCTTATGTAGTCCGTGAAGAATGCAATGTTTATGGCAGTGGTCAAAATGTATGTCAAATGCCATTGCCGGCTGAAAATTGCATGCACAACACTTGCAACATGGGCTGCAAATTTCTGTTGGTGCAGGTATTCCATGTATCTCTCGTGCTACTCATGCCCTCAAGTGTGCTTGTGAAGGAGAATTATGGGTGAGAATGCACCAATGTATGTTGAGAGGCCAGCCATGTCTCATGCTTACAGGACACATGTTTCTATGTGAAGGAGAAGTTATGGGTGAAAATGCACCAATGTATGTTGAGAGGCCAGCCATGTCTCATGCTTACAGGACACATGTTTCTATGTCCAATGCATCCCCTTTTGTTCCCAAAATGATGCTAGTCACAGGGACTGTCCAATGGACATGCATACAGGAAAACATGTTGAGATGCAAGCTAATGTATCAAAGTCCCGTGACTTCAAAGCCAGAGACAAATTTGTTAAGTTCGATACATATCACGGGAAATATGATGTGTCAAAGGCACTTGCTTTTACTGCGCAATTTGATATTGCTTTTAATGATAAGGATTTCACTCAAAAATCTATGATCCGGCATGTAAGCATGTTTATGAAAGGTACAGCTGCTCACTAGTGGCTTACTGAGAAGCTCTCCCTAAATCCTGTTAAATCATGGGAAGAGTTCAAGCAGAGCTTTTATATACCTAGATGAATCCGAGAACATGCCCAAATTCACCTTTTAGGAACGTGCATGTTATATACTCATGGTAGTCAACCCACAAGACTATATAACTATCAACTCCATTATGCATAGTATGGACTAGATACTACGACATCCCCACTAACGTCATCAGTGCCCAATAGTGGTTGTAGACTGCTCTCACACACGCACTCCACAAACACACACACACACATACACACATAAGAGCACATATTCACACAAAGGCTTCGTATTGAGTTTCTGTTAAACCTTCGGAGATGCAGGGCAGACTCAGCCATAATGAAACCTAGCACTAAGGGAAGTAGCAAATAGAAAGAATTAGTACACATATTCACACAAAGGCTTCGTATTGAGTTTCTGTTAAACCTTCGGAGATGCAGGGCAGACTCAGCCATAATGAAACCTAGCACTAAGGGAAGTAGCAAATAGAAAGAATTAGTATAGCAAATAAGTAGTTGATACGGCAAATGCACCGCCAAAGAGAGAAAGAATAAGCACAATATCAACTGGCCGCAACTCGGACGAAAAATTCACAATGTGAAATTTGCATGTCCGCTGATACAACTGAATTATATACCTAGATGAATCCAGGAACATGCCCAAATTCAAGCAGAGCCTTTATGCCCAATTCTTGCCTCCTTATGCATTAAATGAGATAACAATGAAGCGCAAGTGAGTGAAATAGAATGAAGGGGAAACGAGATAACAATGTAGGTGGAACAATAGAGAGAAGATGGTGGAGAACATGGACACTTGAGAGGATAGTGTGAGTTGAAGATCTTCACCAACAACCATATTGTTTGCAATATTGTATTCATATGCATTGGTATGGAAATCTAGTCAAAAATGCCCATGATACATGTACTTGATTCTCCCAAGATCAATATACAATATTTGAGAGAGAGGTCGGCCGTTTCGGCTCATTGTGCGTTTGTTGTCAATTCAGCAAATTACATCTTGTATTATGCTTGTTGTCCATTAAATCTTAGTGTATTTAGGTGTTTTGATTAGCATTATGTTTAGCCAAACATTCCACACCAACCGGTGGAATTACACTCGGAGATGATATAGGGCATCAAAGCACTTTATGAGTCAGTTAATCCCCACCTGAGTTAGAGATATGTGACGTATGTCACCGGAGGTCACTAGCACTATTGGGGTGAAATATGGCTGCCCTCTTGACTCTGTTTGGGATCCACATTGACAAGATCTCAAACTTCATTGATAGACTAGGTGGTGCGGGCTCTCCTCTAGCAAGCATCTTGGTCCCACTCTTGCTATATGCAAATGATGGTGTTTATTTCAGATTCAGCTGAGGGACTTCAGAAGCATTTGCACGCATTGCACACCTTCTGTGAGCAGCGGGATCTTACAGTTAACCTTGGGAAAACCTATTATTATGCCTTGTACTTGTGGTTGTGTACACACATTCGAATACATTCATCATGTTGCTCTCTCTCTCTCTCCATGATGAGATATGCCATAGACATTATTGTATCACTTTGGTCTCATAGGCCCATTGGGTCTTTAGTAGATGCTTGATAGGGAGTCCACACAGAGACAGATTACTGACTTCTTTAGAGGGACTACCCGAGAGGACACACAGTTGACAGCCCAACAGTGGGCACCCCGTGGGACTCTAGTTGAGAGAGCTATCCAGTTGGGCAGATCCAGACGCCCGAGGGCTCGCGGATCCTCACATCGGAGACGGTGCCTACACTGGAGGATTCAGAGCATCATTGCGAGGCATCGGGCTGGTCCGACCAGGCATCTCACTATGGCAGATATCCAGGCCATCCGGCAGAGACCCATGCTAGAGCTCCTAGGATGATTACCACTCCAGCCATATACTGTTGTACTCACTATCACTTTTGTACTCCCCCATGTACTCATGTACCCCATTTTGACTAATAGCATTAGCTTCCCACTCTCCCTAGTTGCTGCTTCTGGATGCTCCCTACTGATGTATTGTAGGGCTAGATACTTACCTTCAGTTCTTTCTTTTCTTTTCCAGACAGTGTATCAGATGTCACATGGTTGTAACTTTGGTCTCATAGGTCACTTTGGCCTTTTGAAGACGTTAATATAACATTTCATTTCATTTCCTCACACTCTCTCTCTCTCTCTCTCTCTCTCTCTCTCTCTCTCTCTCTCTCTCTCTCTCTCTCATGTTTTTTGCCCCCATTTCACATTAGGATTAACCCCGTACATACTCATGGCCCCGCACCTATCTGTACATCCTTGCGAGCCTGCACTTGTCCGTATAGTCACGCCACAGCAACATTTCGTATGACCGGCCACCACGTCATCACCTTATAGTTTGTAAAGTACCGGTCCGTATGGTCACATCGTCACTATTGTACCTACTTCTGTACCAACACATGTACCTGTAGTTGTACCCTCTGTATCAGTGTCTACGGCTAACGAATTCACGCCCTTCATTCTCGTAACGGTCGTCTCTATCGAGAACCCTATCCTCAGCTGTACGGTGTCCATATAAAGTGCCCTTCCATAAAAGGAAAAGATCCAAGCAAAGCTCATCCACGACACCCAAAATCCTGCCCACTACGAGACCACTTTGTCCACTGCGAAGGCTCACATTCCATCCTCGCTGTGTCAGCACAAAGGCCTGTGGATGACCAACTTCCACCTGATCAAGCACTCTCCATCTGTCCAACCGCCCATGAAAAAACACTACAAACCTCTAATTATTCTCCGGTAGCCCACGAGAAGAACACACTAGAGAACGGCCAAGCAAAATCCCGCTATCCAAACTCCAGCCACTAATGCATCGGCTCAAATGGAGCACAAGAACTGCTTGCACTGTCTCCAATGCACCTTGAAGGAAGAAAGCAGAGCTAGGATTCAAGAACCATACTCCTTAGAAGCACCAAATTCATATCCATCAGTACTGCTCGGCACCTGTATGTCTAAACCACCCATGTCTTGTGGAACATACTCCAAGTAATATGTCATTTTGAAACACTGAAGTCAAAACCCCGGTTGTTGTCAATACAGTCTCCAAGAAGCTGGGAAGATACATCAACTGGCCTATCCTCCCATGACATAGATAAATCAGATGACATGTCCTCCTGTGGTGCCTCCATGACATCAGACACTGAAGATACAGCACATGAGAAGAGTCCTCCTGAACGACCAGAAACTGAAGCAACCGCCACTAAAGCCAAAGATTCTCCATCGAGTGCAGCAGCAACTGTGAAGACTCTCCCTCAGAGACTTGGCCATACAGAGCACCCTTCTAGCACCAGATCTTTCAACAGACACCTGGCAGCGACTAGAGCAGCCCCAGGTCATGATGCTCTCCTGCATGATCCACAACAAACCATTGGTCCCACATGATATACTCAGGCTGAGTTTGATGCAACCTCCTATGGTAGTGGAGGCACTCTTCTAGAGTGTCATTTACATCCACCGCATCCAGGACATGCATCCCTCACAACTTCCAAGGCTTGCTTTACAGTAATCCCAGCAGCTGGCAGCCCAGGGACAATCCTCATGGTATGCTTTTGTATGTGTGTTGAGGCTCATAGACTCCAAGTGGATCGACTCCCACTTCACTACAGTCTAGATGCCCCCTTCCTTAGGCTCACACACGAGGACAAGAACTAGGTGATCCGATATGATCTACTCGGACTTTACATTCAGGCCACAGGGATTACACTGTTAGAGCCATTGCACACGAGATGCAGTACTACAGGGATCATTTCTTGAGGTTCACAGATGATGGCTTCATCTGGAGGCCGGGGTACCTTGATATATACATGTCACACGCCATGCGGATTGCCATGGGTATCTTCACATCGCCTTCGGATAGAGACAGGGAGAGCTGAGAGGATACCCCGGATCTGCAGCTTGTGCCAGCGAGAGGTTGAGTCTCATGATTGTCCCATCCATAAAAGCAGGAGATCCCTTAGACCCCAATGACTACCAGACTCTCATGATCGGCCATACCTTGGCCACGATTTATGGTGCAATCCATAGAGGGCCACTAGTCAAGCAGGATTCAGAAGGACCTACTCAACGCTAGACCACATCTTCACCCTTAGAGCTATCATTGAGAAGGCAATGATCTTCAGTTCACACATGGAACATATGTAAAACTTTTGGTCTCATAGACACGTTGGGTCTTTAGTAGACATTAATAAAATCTTTCTTTCTTTCACTATATGTATGTACGTGTGTACACATGTATCTATGTATGAAACCAGAAACACGTAGAGCCATCAGAGGGACTGCCCGAGGCATGGTGTCTCTTCATTCCAGCTTCCCTCCTTTTATCCTTGACCTCGCCCCTCACTCTCCGTCCTTTCCTCTCTATAGCCCAAGGACTGTGGTCCTCATGAACTAGAGCCCATCCATCTCAAAAGTTAAGTAGGCAGATTGGCATACCTGATGCCGTCCGAAATTCATGAACAAAATACTTCAAAAATACGATTAGGAGCAGATCCAGGGGACTTCTAAAATGGGCCCATGTTACTGATGCCTCCTTTTCTACAGCATCTGATAGCTGACTCACAACAGCTACCTTTCATGGGTTTTCCTCTTCAACATGGAGGTGGACCCTTGTATGGTTTCAAACAACTTACACAGAACACTTTGTGCATCCTCCATCTACAAGACAATGGGATCTCTGATCACCCAAATGATTGGGGATTCTATAAACAGGCTAACTATGGTGCATCTTAATTAGGAAAACTTTCTGCATTTCAGAACCTATGCATACAAGAGCATGCAAAAGAGTGTAATTTTGTAAAAAAATATACCATTGATAAGGGATGCCATTCTTCCTTGCCAGCAGGATGTCTTTCCTCCTCTTCTAGCTTTTGATGTTCTTCATAGCAACTGCCACATATCAATATCATTACCATGCAGCCACAACCCAACAAAGGAATGCGGCTTACAAGCCGAAGATGTTGCTTACCTATTGCACAGCTGGAAGCTACCCACACACTGTTGGCAGACCCAACGGTAGCCTGAGATAATGAAGTTACGGCACCGTGAGCATGCATGGTGCAGATGGACCAAAATGAAGTCCTCCTTCATTGCCACAATAGACTGTCCCAGCTGTGGCAAAGGTATTGATCACAACTCTAATGAGTTCATGGCTGTAGCACATGGGAGCAAAACAAACTCATCCCTTTTAACTAAAGAAAGTGTGGGTTTGTGTTGTGATTTCCATGTGGGAGGAGGGGAGCAATATTACCTTATGCATGAGCTGGAGGTCTTTGGACACATTGCCTGCAAGCTCTGCCTGTGATGAAGTCTTTGTTGTTCTCTTTATGGATATCTTCTTCGTCTTGCCCCTCCTTTGAGAATGGAGGCCTTCCTCCTCTTGTTGAAGCTGCTGAAGTATGTCTTCAGCTGCTCCTGGCCAATAATCTCCATCAAAGTAAGGAAGGCATGCAGCAGTTACCTTGGCTTTACAGTCACCATTGGATATGAAGAAGTAATCGTACAAATTCTTGTTAGCAACCACTACATTCTCCTCCTTTGCTTTTGATATCATAATTAGGTACCTGCAAAATGAGCTTGTTTACTGTAATTACCAACTGGCAAAGCTAAAAGCAAGCTATCTTAACCTTGTATCTGTCAAGCTAGCTACCCTCACAAATCTAATGAAGTATTAACTCACCATTCTCGAAGCTTATCCGTCTTGGGTGTTTTCTGGATCTCAGGATGGCAGTAAAGTATATAATCATCGCCTTTGAGAGGTGGGCAGGCCCAGATGTAGCAGCTGCTAAAACCACGCTTCTTACAATAGTCTAGATAGGCAATCTACAAAAAAAGGAAAATGTAAACTGAGCAATAATTTGCATTTTAGACCTGTCAATTCATAGACATTATGCAACCAAAAGTTGAATACACAAGTATACATTCTTCAACAGCTCGCATATACCACTATGAACACAAGGCAAAGACTGACATGCCCTGAAGCAAAATCCCAGAGTCTACAGAAGCAAGCAATGCAGGTAGCGCTGTTGGTCAAAAAGAGGGTGGAAAATCAGCAGATGATACACCAAATTATGCACTAAAAGGTGGAGGAAATGGACCTTCACATGAAAGTACAGTTGGGACAAGGGTTGACACGTAAATTGAAGAAGGCTTAGATCTTTGATACACCATAAATGGGCTGTTTCTTAACCAAAAAGGCTAGTCACAGTGTGATCTTTTTGCCGAGACATGTGTACATTCTTCAACAGCTCCCATACACCACTACAAACACAAGGCAAAGACCAACATGCTCTGAAGCAAAATCCCAGAGTCTACAGAAGCAAGCAACACAAATTGAAGCAACGCAGGTAGCAGCAATTAGTCCAACAGAGGGTGGAAAATTAGTAGATGATACCAGCACCAAATTATGCACTAAAAGGTGTAGGAAGTGGGCCTTCACATGAAAATAATTTGGGGCAAGAGTTGACAAATAAATTGAAGTGGATTTAGATCTTTGACACACCATTGGTGAGCTGTTTCTTAACCAAAAAACCTAGTCACAGTGTGATCTTTTTGTCAAGACGTGCACTATTGGCAATTGGCTTCCACCCCGCAAGGGCATGTATTAGAAGCTGTAAGAGCCATGAACCCCAGCCTTACGCATTACAGCTATAGACAATGTTGCATCAGCCCAAGTAGAGGCCTTGCACTTAAATCAGGCAGCCCATCCTTGGTCATAAGCGATGTTGAATCAACCCCAGTAGAGGCCTTGCACTTTGATTAGGATAAGTGTCTGCCTGAGTGCACCAAATTAGAACCTGTTAAGAGTCCCATGTTTTGTAGAACCTCTACCAGAATGATACTGACCAAGCAAGGTGCAGGCACACATGACATACTAAACATAAGTGCCCTTAGATGCAAAATATTCTAAACATGAGTGCAGTTATATGCACAAGCACCTCTCCATCAACAGCCAGTGAAGATGCATATTCTGATCCAAAGAAGGTGCTTAATGTGAAAAATAGTTACCAAAATCTCGTGATAAACGTAAGTACGAAGGGCTTCTCCCCTAACAGTCTTCACATCAGGCCTGAAATACTTCACAGAATCCAAGTACGAGAGATACACCCATCGGTTATTCGGTTGAGGACTCTCTGCCCCGAACTCCTGTACATAAATGCCAAACAAGCAAACCTCCACACCTTCTATCTCCTGGAAAAGCATTAACATCTGCAACATGCACCAGTTTTGGTGTTTTTAAGCTTCTATGATAAATGCCCCTTAGGAAATAGCATTAAAAAACTCATATGTTAGGGGGTTTGAACCTTGGATCTATATAGAAAGTCTTTGGGGTAGTCTTCCTGCTGAAATAAAGCTAGAAACTTAGGCTTGACGTCCAGTTTTTTGTCTACAGATGATATGACTCGCACAACAAGGCCCTCAGCTGTAATAACCTGGCATGAGCAACAAGCACGCCAGTAATGTTAACAGATTTCATCACAATGCGCACACATGCGCGCGCGTGTACACAGTGCACACACACACACACACACACACAAGACACCCATTTGCTACCTCTTCACGACTTTTGCCCAGTGCCTTGGCTCGGTCAACCCTTTCTTCTTCCAGCTTTAAGGCCAACCTCTCTTCAATATAGTCACTTAAAACTGTGCGTGGAAGGTCTTTCGCTCCAGGCACAGAGTTCGCAGGCCGAGGTATCCTTTCAGATCTCTCCATTTCTTCTATACAGCATTCTGGACAGACATACTCCGACCTTTCTTTGTTGATTCGAGCATTGAACAACACACATATTTGATGCTGCCACTTCTTGCACTTGTCACATTCAACCCACTGGTAAACCAAGCACTTGTCATTACCACACAAAATCCAATGAACGCGTTTACAACCAAATGCCTATGCACCCACATCACAATGGTCTTGCTCAACTTACCCCTTCAACCCGCTGCTCATCATTCTTTTTCTTTACAAGCATAGACTTTTGCACCTTGAAACCATCAGTCTCCAGTACATCATCCCGAATGGCATTGTAACAACGCCCACAGAAACTAAAGCTGTTCTCTCCAGAGCCTGTACTGTGATAAGTAGCTTTTCGCTTTATGCGGCACCCACATTTTGTGCAGAAGTTCGGTATTGGATCAAAATAAAGAGTCTCAACAGCACATGCTGAGCAAGCTGACGCCAACATATGATGCTCCATGCCTTGATTTTTCTCAGCTTTACCTTTGCTCTGCCAGACAAAAAGTAATCAGCAACACCACAAAAGCCAGTCCCATCAATCCACATTAAGCACAGGAACAAGCCAATCCAACGCCTCTTAACAGATCAGACATACAGATAACAATACCTGGCCAATCCATTTCCGCAAGCTGGAGATATGTTGTCTGATTTGTTGTGGGGAAAAGCATTCAATGTATGAAATTCCAGAGGTTTTTGCCTTCACAGGCTTGTCAGCATCTGAGGGACCTTTGAAAGGTACTACAGTAGTTACAACCGCAGCTTGCTTGGTTGATTTCTCATCTGTCTGTAGGGTCACTGAGCCTGCTACCTGAAGAGTCGCATCTTTGTCCATTAAGTTGGATTCCACTTTCGTATCATTCATGATATCAAGTTTTGTGTTCCCTTGTAGATGTGATCCCTCACTCAGAGATGATTCACTAGGAGATTCAATTTTAAGAGAAGACAATCCAACTCCTTGATCTGAGGTGTGAGGCTCGATTTCTACCATGACAGCAATCGAGTTCTTAAATTCATCTTTTGCAGCTTTTGGAGTTGACACTGTATCTTGGCAGCTTAAGCCTTCCTGGTTTTCAATAGTGCTCATTGATTGTAGTGGCTGCTCGATCACTTTTGGGGCATCTGGACCTAGAGCTTCCACTTTCACTCGCTTCATAGGAGGTGAATCCACCTCATTAGATGCAGAATCCCTTACAGTGCCAGCAGGTTGCATACTTGGGCCCTTACACAGTTTAGCTCGAGCAGCTGCTGCTTGATGTGAGAGATAATTGCGCACTGGACCACAAACTACGCATTTGGAATTCCTGCACTTCTGATGATGTCTAAGTAGACACTTCAAGGACATGCACCTTGGGTATGGACATGGATAAGCATGGCAGGTTGTAAGATGCTTCCATGACTCACGTCCAACTGCACAATGGGCCACCGTACACTGTCCGGATTCTGTGCACCGGCTGACATGCCTTAAGAAGATTAATAGCCATTGCTGCCTCTTCACTTGTTGTGAATGCAATAAATTGCCTGCCTCCTTGACTTGGCTGGGTGCCAGACTGTCATCGTTGCTGACTACTTCCGATTGTCCTGTATCAGCACTACTAGCTCCACAAGCCTGTTCACTGTGCTCTACCTGTTGATCAGTATGTGAGCCCTGCCGAGAGGGATGCTGCGACTTCTGTGGCTCGTACTGCGGTTGACCTTGTTTTCCAGCACACCTTTCCATCCAGCTGATCTGCTGGTTTCCTTGAGTCTCAAAAACTTGCAATGCCTGTGGCAAAAAGAGCTGGTCCCTTCTCAACTGGCACTGGTCTGGTGGGGCTCTAGGAGGAGGTGCATGTGACCTCAACAAATCAGCATCTTTTCCTACTATGCTACACTGATTTGGAATGACGAGACTCCTCCCCGACTGCTGTCGAGAGAGGATCGAGAACGTGGGACTTTGCACTGAAGCACAACCATGAGACAAATGTTGAGAAGGAAAACTTTGAGGGAGCAAAAGATCTTGTTGCTCAGTAGGCAGACCAGGGATCAAATTTGCTGGTGTCAGAACCAGGGAGCTTGGATTACCAGTCGCAAACCCTATGGGCCGGATTGAGTTGTAGAAACTGCGACCTTCCACAAGACCAGTGGAAGGTATTGCATATGCATCACCCCCTGTAACTCCTGCATGCAAAAAAACAATCTTCTAAGCAACATAGTTCTACCACTTGACAACAATGAGTGCACATCAAAAAATACAAAAGGGCGACTATTGAACACATGCCATCACCCAATTACACTAAACACCATACTAACACTAAACACCATACTAGGCTCCAGCTTACCACATAATTGCTGTTGCAGCAATGACTGCTGTTGCGGCAATGACTGCCCAACATGACGTGGATACTGAGGATGTGTTTGCACAGAACCCCCTTGCATATTCAATGAGCTATGAAAAATAGAGGCATCATTGACAAGCCCCTGTTCCTGCCCCATCACCTGAACTCCAGTAGGCATTCCTATGTTTCCCATCTGAGCATTGTTGCTGAGAAAATCACCTCTTTGGAAACCTGTTCCCCCACCAAAGTATTGACAACCTGACCCTGTAGACAACAGGGAGTCACTCGACATGCCCATAGATCCGTCATTAAAGGCCGTCTCTGAAGGATTAGAAGAAACCTCACTGTTACTGAGATTCAAGCCAGGAGTTGGAATCATCCAGCTCCCTGCCATTGGAATGCCTGCACTTGACTTACTTTGTCCATCTTTTTCAAATCCAGACCCACATAGACCCAATGAGGGAGGTCGCCTACTAACTGAAGCAAACATGTTGCTACCGAAACCTGCTGCAGGGCCAATACTCCCAATGTCAAAAGAAAAAGCAGTGGCAGCACTACCCGTGTTCAAAATCCCTCCTGATCCTGAAGTGAAAGCATCTGTAGTACTACCAGGCGAGAATACTGCACCATCAAAGCAACCAGGTGTGGAAGCCTTGGAAAACACCGAACCAGATTGTGCTCCCTGCTGAGCAGACTTCTGACTATTTCTCAAACGCAGCATTAAAGAACAAATCCAATGTATTCAAGTCTCCATGCTCTTCCTGCACAATACACAGCCATAAATCTCTTATACAACCATCTCTCTCAACAAACCCAGAAAGAACCTACACAGGTTCATTCTTCTCCAATCCACCCTTCTGTACACGTTTTGTACTGTGGCAGAAAACAAGCAAAAGATGACCGTCACACTGCAGTATTGATTACTTTCAAGGCAATGCAGATGCCAACAATAGAATTTGAAAAAAAAAGCACCACATAGAGCACTTACATTTGAAAAGAAAAGAAAATTGTATTAACATCTTACAAAACGCCGAGCACTCCGATCATCTCTTACCTGGTGAGCGACATTCCAAGTGTCACTCCCCGCCTTGTGACTACTCTGATTGTCGGGAGAGCAGGCATGAGAGAAGCCCATCGGATGGGGTATTGCCAGTGGCCCCCCTTCCGTTCACCATCACCACAGCGGACTTCCCGCACTAGATTGGTTTGCTGTGGCCCCGGCACCCCGACTGAGCAGGCCTAGATGCTGGAGATGCTAAAAATGGGACGATGAATTGTAAGGCAGTCACTGACTGGGCTCGGGAGATTACCACAACGTTGCAGGCAGCAGGTGGGTCGCATTGGTTTCAGTTGGACATTATCCGGACAGATTTGACCAATGCCATCGTGTTGTGGTGGGAGGACTACTTGAAGCACAATGTTGTTCAATGCAGGATGAAGGCAGTCCTTTACTTTTGTTGATTATGGGCACAAGTTGCAGAGGCAATGGGCGAATTCGGCACAAAAGCAGGGCCAGCATGAACCCGGCTAGCTGGCCCACTTCAAGAAGCTATTACATATGCTCAACAAGACCATCCAGCCCTGGGAGAAGTGTGATACACCTACAACCCCTCTACAGGTGGCCAACCATGTTGCTAGCCATTTTGGCTGTGCTTTGTGCGGGCAGGACAGCAATGTCACATGCATGCTAACAGCGGAAGACTTAATCCTAGTTTAAATAGATAACAATAATCCTAATGATCTAGTAACACACAAGAGAAGGGAGAGATAAGAGATGTAGCCCTAACGACTACATATTGTAAAAAATGATCACATATACAATGGCTCTGGATTTTATTTTAGATCCTACTCATGCATGCCTAGCAATCTGCCCTTACTTTGCCCTGTACTTTGCCTAAAGTGCAACAGAGTAAACCATAAACAGATTTAGTTAATGTAAGACTATTGGTGCAATGCAAGTGTGAACAAAGATAGAATGACCAATGGAAGACTTCAACACACAAGCATTCACAAGTATCCTACTCTACTCCTTATATTATTTATAATGAAAAGAAAGAAATACAAGTGATTGTTTAGTAACCAAAAGGTTGATCTCCATAGATCTCAGTACAATGATGATGTTACAAGCCAGTGCTTGGCCCAACGCGTTTTAAATGTCCAGCATCATTCTGAGATCCCATGGACAAACCATCCCCCGTCCCTACCAAATCCCATGGGTCAGTTTGGTGGTAGTGGACATTAGGCCCTTGGTGAGGAAGTGTGGGAGAGGGCTAATACTATTGCAATTCGCACAAAACTGTTGCAATTTGAATAAGCTCTCCTCATGCACTGGCATGAGAGATCTCTATGAAGTGTGGGAGCCTGGAGAGGACCTTTTTTTTAATTCGTGAATTTCACTAGTATCTGCACATGTTTCTTTGAAGTGAGGGCATCCACACTGATGGTGGAACTTTGGTCAGCACCGTCATTGCACTTGCACCTGTGGGCAGGGGAGGCACTTATGCCATATGGGCATGAGCATGGGCATTAATATGTAGGAATATATACTTGCTGATTGGGTGTCATGGAAATATGTACTTGCTGATTGGGTGGCCCAATCAACAACAATCTCTCTCTCTCTCTCTCTCTCTCTCTCTCTCTCTCTCTCTTCAGGAGGTAGAGACAGAGGAACACTACATTTGCCGATGTAAAGTCTATTATGAGATCCGAGGGAGATATCACTGCCTCTTCCGAGAGGGTTTTGGGCCGTTACGTAGGGTCATGGAGTTTGAGGATTAGAGATGCCTCGGATTGTTTCTACTTGAGCTCAGAAGACACAGAGAGACCCTCTTGGCAGAAGGAGGCCGAGCCATGATGTACCTAGATAGAGGACACTAACAGATTTCTTCGGCACCGGCACCAGCACCAGCAACCCAGCCCACACACCTCCTGATACCTCCTCCATTGGGCCATCAGGGCACCGACCACGCTCCCAAGGAGTCACTACTGATAGAGCAGTTATCTTATGTCGTGCTTGTCGGCCACGCCCACCAGGATCCCGACCACGGCATCCTCACCATCGCCAGATTAGAGCCATTATTGCTCGGCATCGGAGGCGCCTACCTCGCTTCTATGACCTCTCCATTCTAGACAGCCCCATGGCGGAGATACTTGATCTAAGGAGAGGGCAACACTTCAACTGATCAGCATACATGGATCTACCTCATATACATTTTTCAGTATTTTCCAGTATTTTCTACTCAGTATCATCTCGGAGTCTTACAGTTCTATTCTTATAATTGTAGGACAATCAGTTTATTGTACTTTTTAGTCTCATTTAGTTGTTCTCTTTGATGAGACACCAACTTCACTCTCAGTTTTGGTCTCATAGGCCACTATGGCCTCTTAGAGACGTTAATATATCATTTCATTTCTTCAAAGAGAATAAGGTTCTAGAGAGAGTGTGTTGTTGGTTACAGTCCATGACACCCAATCAGCAAGTACATATCCGTACAGAAACAATTAAAATGAGAGAGAGAGAGAGAGAGAGAGAGAGAGAGAGAAATGAGAGAGAGAGAGAGAGAGAGAGAGAGAGAGAGAGAGAGAGAGAGATTGTTGTTGGTTACGGTCCATGACACCCAATCAACAAGTACATGTCCGTACAGAAACAATTAAGGCCCATGCCCATAAGGAAGTAACCAACTACACTCTCTCTCTGTCTCTCTCTCTCTTTATGCTATATGTATATATATATATGTGTGTGTGTATCAACAACCTCCCTCTGTCTCTCTTGCCAGCACCATTGCCCAGTATACTACGAGATCCGGGCAAGATTTCATTGCCTTTTCAGAAAGGGCTTTGGGCCTATGGATAGGATCATAGACTATCCAGACCAGCGCTACCTCAAACTCTTCCTCCTTGAGCTCTGTCGACACAGAGAGTCACTCCTCATAGAGTCCCGACCCTGACACATCCAACAACCCCTCCACCCGGCCATCACCTGTTGCTTCCGACCATAGGACAGGCCACAAATAACGGACCCACCTCCCATGGTGGAGCCCGAAGCCCTGCCTGCACCAGTCATCCTGGACTACATTCCAGCTAGCCTAGCAAGCCCGGCTCCCCAGACCTCCAGCCCCACTCACCAGCTTCAAATTCAGGAGACTTTTGAATGACATAGGGTCACTTCCCACATATACATTTTGTTGTTGTGTTTTTCTCTTTTTCCATGATGATGAGATTCCATGGACATCATTGTACACTTTTGGTCACTTTTGGTCTCATAGACCCTTTGGGTCTTCCGTATATTATTTATAACTCTCTCTCTCTCTCTCTCTCTCTCTCTCTCTCATATATCGCACACAATCGATAGACCATCACAAACACCAGCGAATAGGACATAAACCCGAAAAAAATCCCACACAAAATAACATGAATTCAAGGCCGGGAGAAAACAGTGAAAAATAGAGCAACGCACAGAACCCTAAATTGTACATAAACACGCCAGATTTATTATTTCGTAACCTGAATAATTAATGTATTAGTTCGATTCGATCACGTGAGAAAATCTGAGCATACCTGGTCAAATTAGGGCTGCAGAAGCTTGAGCAAAGTCCATAGCCGTTGCTGCTGCAGGTTAGGGGTATCGCCTCCGTTGCACTTTCGCTAGAGTTGAAGCAAAAACAAAAGCGGGGACGAAAAGAAACGAAGCCGTGTGAAGGACGAGAAGGAAGAGAGAGAAAGGGAGACGGCGCGAGAGAGTGGCTTTCTGCTTTTTTTTAGAGAGAGAGAGGGAATAAAAAAGGTTTTTTTTCCAATAAGAACCATCATACAATCTTGTTAAAGTTATCATGTGACCTTTGCTCACGAAAAACTTTTTTCTCAACCTGTCCAAAAAGGACAAAGGTTGAAGCCTAGCCTGTTTTCATTAATAAAAACCTTGCTACTAACCGGTTTTATAACTAATATATAAAACATTTGTCAGTTTTCTTAAGGATGAAGTTAAATTCTTGTCAGGGAATTTGAATTTCAGTCGATTAAAAATACACTAAGCGCCTGTTTTTCGTGAGCATTGCTGCATGGTGTGACAACCTAGTGGTTCCAAAGCCTAGTAGCACTAAAAGCATCAAAGTCCTTCTTCCCACCTCCAACAAGACACACAAAGCCATATAGCGGACTATCATCTACAATGACCTGATGTTCCTAACGTTCCCTCAATGCCCAAATTAGATGTGAGGAGCCCTTTGCCATCATCCAGAGTGCATTTTCACACTCTAGATACTCTCTGGGACAACATCACAACAATTGTATGAGTGAGAACACAACATCTAATTGTATGAGTGAGAACAGAGCATCAAAAGGTAGATGAGCATTAACTTTCACAAAATCCCTCAATTGAATCGACTACCCAATCTTGCTTTTTAAAAATGAGTGGTTATTAGAGCCATGTGCCTTAAATACTAGCAGTTCGGACTCTAGACTTTGATGTTGGCTTGGTGTTTGTCTTCTTTGATGTTGGCTTGGTGTTCTTCTTCTTTAGTGCTGTAAATAGTCATGCTAACTAATGGCTCTTTGTATATAAGCTTGTGTGGCGAATTGGCCTTGTTTAGTGTTGTAAATAGTCATGCTAGCTAGTGGCTCTTTGTAAATAACTTTGTGTGGCAATGTTCTCTCAAAAAAAGAGGGACCAACTCCCATCCCCCAGCATAGAGCCTTTGGTTCCTTGTTCTCCAGATATACCATAAAACAAAAAAGTCCACATCGAAGCTACTCTAATCAATCTATCCTCCACAACACCCAATGAGTCTAATAAATAGGGCACGAAAATATATGCCATGCCTCCTTAGACACTTTACTCCATAGGCTCCTTATCTCAAGGTTGACACCCCAAAAGCAATGCAATGGATTTTCCCATGCAAAGTAGCATCTAAAGCAAAGCCTTGACATTATGCCTTTCGCACTAAGTTTGCTACCCACATGAGGAGGACCCAAAATGCAGATTTCCCATAGGAAACATTTGCATTTAAAAGGTGATTAAGAGGACCAAAGGTATTTGAACCTACAAGACTAGACCTTGGGGTGGTAGTAAAAGGTATTTGAACTTGCAAGACCAAAGGTATTTGAACCTACAAGACTAGACCTTGGGGTGGTAGCAAAAGTTTCCACATCCCACTTAAAATACAAACAAAAACCATTTGTTTTGTCATGAAACAAGATGGATTTTTATTTAAATATATTATTAATTTTAATTTAATTTATCCCATTTTTGAATAATGTGAGGAGCATTTATCATCTTGTATTATGTGTCATATGATGAAAAAGAAAGAGACTTATTTTATTAATATTAAAAGAGTGGGTGAAAAAAGAACCTTAGTTTATCAATATAAATTTATATGATTTTAATTGTATTAAGATAATATTGTATTTTGAAAAAGCTTACAAATATGATTCTTCTTTTCAAATCAAGTGTCATTATATCTTTCTTCTCAAATCGCCATTCTCAAATTGTGAAGAGTCATTATATCTTCCTTTGTGTGGAAGATCTCAATAGCATGTAATCATGCAAGTTAGGATGGATAAAAGATAGGAATGAACTTTATAATTGGGAAATTGTAAAGTTATTGAAACTTGGATTAAGATGAGATTAAACAATGCACGCTTACCAACACATGAATGAAACTAGTAACCATTCTCATTAATCTATCTCACACAATTGGCAATTTATTACATCATTTTAGAGCTCAATAAGGAAACATATATATCCACTTTTCTCTCTATGATTATCTCCACCAAATCCCTAAATTATCTCAATCAATACTTTCGTCTCTCAATTACCCATGATTCTCTTGAGTAACCCATGTGACTCTTAAAGGCATCATTGTTTATATCATATGGTTCCAAACTCTCAACTTTTTCACCCTCTTTACATTCTTCTCACCATATAATTTTAGAGCAATTCAACCATTCACAAATTACAATAAGTTTGGCAAACCCTTACTTCCTCTCACTTATTAACTAGGAGAACACACGCATCCTCTCACTTATTAACTAGGAGAACACATGCATCCTCTCAAATCACAAAAGCTATATCTACACATCTGTGAACTCCTACCACTCCAACACACATGCAAGGCTTGTATGTCCCTCACCTATCCCTTTTATCTCCACAACCCTTGGGTGAGATTAAGGTGGGCTAGGGTTTGAAGACTCCTACTTAACCACATGCAACACCATAGGTCCGTAGGGCCATGTTACACCAAGGTAGATCATGTACCAATGTAGATGCTATAGCGTCTTCCATCTTAGAGGAACTTGCCTACATATTCTGTGTACATTAAGGGATAAACATAAGCCCTTAATCTACATGCAAACAACCATTTCTCTCAAGCTTTACATCATTCTCAAGTTCTACATTCAGTTTAATCAAATTCTAGGCAAGGCACCCCAAACACAATTAACAAGAAACGGCTCCACAAAGACACACAAAGTTAAGGCACAAAATGTGGCAAATATGAAAGATAAACTTGATGAAGAAGTTAATGTATATCCCAATGTCAATGATTCTTGGGCTAATGCCAAAGCATTGGTAAAACCCAAATCAACTACGAGTATGATGTACCCATGTAAACCACCCCAATGATTTTTATTTAAAAAAATCATTTGGACACTTCAAACGTAAGTGACTAAGGTTGTATCATCATTACAAATTGAGGTTTTTTGAAGGTGATTACTTTGGTGTTCTTTACATTAGACTTTTACGAATGCTAGCCACACACAAAAAATTGTGTCATGTCTCCCTTGAGTCACTATTAAACACTATGTATTTCATTGACTAAAGAAGGAGCACCAATTTGTTACTTTGTAGCTCATTTTGACACAAAGACATTGCACCCATTTGTTGCTTTGTTGAAGTGTGTGATGCTAGCCACACACAAAAAAAAATGTGTCATGTCTCCCTTAAGTCACTACTACATACTATGCAGTTCATTAACTAAAGATGTAGCACCAATTTGTTACTTTGTAGCGCATTGACACAACGACGTTGCACCAATTTGTTGCTTTGTTGAAGTGTGCCATGCTAATGTTCTTAGTACTCATGCATGTTGATGCCTCTATCTAATGATACATACATCTATTATAGATTTAGTAGGTTGAGTCAACATTGCTAGAAATATATTTGCTTGAGTTGGTTTACCATGCTAAGAGAGCTGCTTCTTTATTATGCTCTCTGTCTACTAAAAATTTGGAGAGGTTCCTTTATAAAAGCTTTAAATTTGATTGCTTTGGTTCTTAGGTGTGAATTCCTTAACATAGGAGCACCTCTCTAAATCTATCTACTATTAAAAAAGTTATAGATTTGATTGCTTCGGTTACTTAGGTGTGCATTCCGAGACATACGAGCTTCTTGGAGTAGCTTCATACTATTTTGGAGCTTTTTTCTATGTTTTGCGAAAGTTATTGCTTGCTACATTTTGCTTGAGCTACTAGAGAACCCACCTCTCTCTCTCTCTCTCTCTCTCTCTCTCTCTCTCTCTCTCTCTCTATATATATATATATATATATATATATATATATATATATATATACACACACACACACACACACACACACATACATACATATTGGTACCATTTCCTCAAATTGAGTCTCAACAATATTTACAAGAAGACCATTGAGGCCTCGAACAAGTGCTCAGTGTCCCTGTGAAAATAGTGGATAGTGGGGGCACATAGATTGGTAGGGGCAGAGGCACAAGCAACTCATATGGTAATAGAATTACCTCCTCAAATGAAGGATGTGTCCCTTAGCCTCTCTGTTAACCTTTTACCAAAGACCTCTATGGCATCGATGCCAACCACAATATCATTTTCACTTCCTTTGGGCCACAGGCGCTAGAATGGCCGGGATATATTGTATATTTTGCGTGTGTGCTCACTGCTTGTCTATGTGTTATGGGAATATATTTTAAGATTTCTTAAAATATATTATTATACGCTCTTGGATAATTCGGGGATGCTTGGATTATCTTTGTGTCAAGCCAAATCATGTTAATATCATGGGTGATGCCATTAGAAATATTAATACGTTTGGTGTATATTGATGTATGGTTGGGGCCTCCAATGTTTGTTTCAGCTGGTTTGTATGGAAGGGTGATTCCTGGGTTACTTACGCCTGGAAAACATATGTGTGGTTATGGTTTGTATACGTATGAGATATTTGTTTATCAATTTATTGTTGGTTATTTTATAAGTGAAGAGGATTCCAAAGATTGAGGAAAAGGCACAAGCAACTCATATGGTAATAGGATTACCTCCTCAAATAAAGGATGTGCCCCTTAGCCTCTCTGTTAACCTTTTACCAAAGACCTCTATTGCATCGATGCCAACCACAATATCATGTTCACTTCCTTTGGGCCACAGGCGCTAGAATGGCCGGGATATATTATATATTTTGCGTGTGTGCTCACTGCTTGTCTATGTGTTATGGGAATATATTTTAAGCTTTCTTAAAATATATTATTCTATCCTCTTAGATAATTCAGGGATGCTTGGATTATCTTTGTGTCAAGCTAAATCATGTTAATATCATGGGTGATGCCATTAGAAATATTAATACGTTTGGTGTATATTGATGTATGGTTGGGGCCTCCAATGTTTGTTTCAGCTGGTTTGTATGGAAGGGTGATTCCTGGATTACTTACGCCTGGCAAACATATGTGTGGTTATGGTTTGTATACTTAGGAAATATTTGTTTATCAATTTATTGTTGGTTATTTTATAGGTGAAGAGGATTCCAAAGATTGAGGAGAATTTGCACATAATTATTATTTGGCACACATTTTTGTAAACAAGGTTTGTATATACATGTGCTAGCTTGTGCACATTTTGATTTATTTTGGAAAGCCTTAGTTTATCAAGCATAGACTTAAACTTTAATATTTTGTAAAGCATGATATGCTTTAAACCCTAGCCTCAATTTATGGACACTCTATTTTGAGCATAAGAGAGTGTCGTACAAAAAAATCACCTTTTTTATATTTTTGGAGGCTATGGCCTATCTCGTAAATACTCATGTGTGGGGAGAGGCCATACACATGAGGGGGGATGATTGCACCCAATCTTGGAGTCGTCATTTGTGAGCTAAGTATTATTTGTGATTCACTCAAATATTGAATATGTTGAACATGTGGCTTTTGTTGGATTATACACCCTCTAATCTACTCATTTTGGGGTTTGTACTTATCTACTCATGTGGTTTTTTTCCCCGTGCATATGTACACCCTCTTATCTACTCATTTTGGGGTGTGTACTTATCTTTTGTACCTACCACACATTTGTTCATTCTAATCTAGTGAGTTTGTGTGCTCTTAAGCTTCTCTATCTTGTGTGTGTGCATTGTTGCGACCCTAACCCTAATTCCAACAATTGGTATCAGAGCTAGCTTCCTTGACACTTGATCTAGTAGTCTGCCTCCCTTATCATGACTCTGTTTTTTTGTCTCCGATTGAGATACCCTCTTAGGAGAAGAAGGTATATACTGTACTGTGCTGTATATACCCCTCTTACAGAATTTTCGGGGTTCGCGACACGATTCGGGTGCATTTTGGGCACCGCAAGATTTCTACATACGTTATGGAGAGGCATCATTTTGGATTGGTTCTGCTCAATTTTAGGTGTTTGGACTATGCAGTGGCAAAGATTTGGTGTGCAGCAGCATCTACAGTGTTTTAAACAACATCGACCATCATACCTTTGCCAGTAACACTCTATTCTCTACTCTGTGTTATTTTTTATACACTTTTCAGGTGATTCAGTCAGTTGGCAGCCATCTAGGGTTGCATTCAGTGAATACTGAGTACTTGCAGTGTATTGAAAGATTTTGCATTTGGTAGAAAGCCATGGCTAGAAGTAGTGATGTATTCAACATGTTGTCTGCTGAGGACAAACTTGATGGGACTAACTACCCATTGTGGTTCTATATGATGAGGCATGTATTGGTTGCTAAAGGCCTTTGGAATGTGGTCAGTGGTAGTGAAACTTGTCCTGTTTCACAAGTATCAGTGTAACTAGGTGCGGTAGGTACATCTGAAGTAGAATCTGATACAGATGTGGTTCCTCCACATGCACCACTAGTATCTCCCACTGTTGTTCAAATGAGATGGGATGGAAGAGATGCACAGGCACATGCATTGCTTGCACTTTCTATAAAGTGAAGCATTATTTCTCATATTCGGTCATGTAAGACTTCAAAACAAGCATGGGATACACTTACTGCATTATACCAGGTGCGCAATGAAGCACGTGTTGCATATATGCACAAACAGTTGGAATTTGAGCACATGAATGAGGGAGACTCAATGGACAGCTTCTTGACCAAGATTAAAGATTTTAAGGAGTAGCTTGTTAGTGTGGATGAGATATATCTTGATAGTACATTGGTGCCCACAGTTCTCAATACATTACCGGATTCTTACTAGAGTTTTGCCTCTACCCTTAGACTCATGATATGAAGGGAAATCCAAATGCCCTTACATTTGATGAGCTGGTTTCAGTGCTATTGCAAGAAGAGTAGTCTAGGCAAAACAGATCTGTTATGCGAGTTGGTGAGGACCAAGCTTTTGTTGCCAATCAGAAAGGCAAAAGTAAAGCTTCTTTGCATGGTGGCTATAAGCCAAAATCAGAATCCCATGCAGAGAAAGAAGGCGATAAGCCTAAAAAGAAGGGCGAGTGTCACTATTGCAGGAAATCAGGGCACTACATACATGAGTGCAAGAAAAGGCTAGAGAAGGAGAAAAAGGAAGAATCAGGCATGGCTATGGCTGATGCATCTACACCAAGTGCAGAGAAGAAGGAATCTACAAGTTTTGCTCAAGATGATTGGGCATGGACTGTACATTGCAGCTATATGACCCTTCTGTTCATGATGTATGCATGGCAGAATCGGATGCTTGGTACTTTGATAGTGGTGCTAGTAAGCACATTACTTCACAAAAACTTTTGTTCTCGTCTCTAGAATCTGTCCTAAGTGCAAGAACCGTCACATGTGCAAATGGTTCCTCATATCCTGTCAAAGGAGTTGGTAGAGTTGTGCTCACTGCTGCAAATGGGGTGCATTTATTCTTTCTAAAGTTTTATATGTGCCAGGCATTAAGAAGAACTTGCTGTCAGTTTTAGCCTTAGCCTTGTCAGGCTTGACGATGAAATTTGTGGATGACAGATGTACAGTTTAGGACAGAAATGATGGTTATTCTATCATTGCCTCAGGTACCTTGTTTCATGGCCTATACAAGATGGATGCATTTGAGAAGTTACACAATGATGCTTTCTCAGTCTCTATACGACTCATGCTATGAGTGATGCAGAATTATGGCATGCATGATTTGGCCATCTGGATTGTGGTAGTTCGTTACACCTTCAAAGGCATGATATGGTGTCTGAGTTGCCAACTCTTGAGATCCCTACTAGACATGTATATGAGGGGTGTATTCTTGGTAAAATGCATCAGGAATCATTTCCAAAGGATGGATCAGTGAGAGTTGTTAAGAAATTACAGCTCATACATAGTGATGTATGTGGTCCTATGAGGACACCATCTATTGGGGGATATCTCTACTTCGTCACTTTTATTGATGATTACTCAAGATATAGTTGGGTGTATCCATTAAAGCAGAAGGATGCACGAGTTCTTATTGCATGGCTTAGCCAATTAGATAACTATTTTTTAGGCGAAAAGTTCTTGGAAAAGGACAAAATTAAATGTGCTTATAATCAATTGATCGAAAGTGATGCTTTATGGTGGAATGTGATCAAGCAGGGTAAACATCAACCTTCAACATGGAAAGAATTCCAAAAACTTTTAAAGAAGCACTTTCTACCATCTAAGTACAAGGCCAAAGTGCATCAACGATGGGACACTCTATGCCAAACTGAGAAAGAGAATGTTCAAGTTTACATCGACAAATTTTGGGACATTCTTTGACAGGTTCAAGTGATTGAAAAAGTCAAGGAAAAAGAGCAACGAAGTAAATTCATTGTTGGACTTAAGTCTATACGTTAATATGTTTCATCCGCATGATCTTAGTTCTTCTATGGATCTCGCTTTAAATTTTGAATGTAAAACATCTATTCCTAGAGATTTTAGGATGCAGGATAAGTCTAAATTACAAAGTCTTCTAAACCTTCTTTCCCTTCTACTACTTTTGATAAATCCAAGATACATCAGGGTAAAGATGTGATTAAAGGATATACTCGGAAGGACAAAAACAACAAACCCTCAAATGGTCAACCAAAGAATCGAATCTTCAAGTGTTAGAAACGTCATAAGGAAGGACATCTCGCACAAGACTGTCTCGAGAAGAAGAAGAACTCCGCATCGGGGTGGCTTGACTCAATGTTATTAAAGAAGATGATGATGATTCTTTCAAGCAAGAGGGTAGCTCTAATCCCGATTATTCGGATGAAGGTAAGATTTCAATTCATGCTTTATTGAAAATGAAACTCACACCATGTGGTTAATAAAAGATGACAAAGAAATTTGTCTCCAATGTTAGACCAAGGGTGACTTAAGTCTAGTTTTTACTCATACCCAAGCAAAAAGAGCTGTACGAAAAAAGGAGAAGACATTTTTTATTTTTGTCAACCAACTTACTGCTCAGGATGACTCCAAATCAAATGTGTCTCATGATTCTTTCATCTCTAAGTTCTCTAACTCCTTCATGGATTACTTACCTCCTAGCTTACCCAAGCCACGTTTAGAAGACCATAGAATTGAAATAATTCCTGGTAGCTCACCGCCATGTAAAACTCCTTTATCAAGTCAACATGCTTGAGAAAAAAGAGATCTAAAGGCAAGTTGAAGAACTATTAGAGAAAGAATTGATTAGACCTAGCAGTTCTCCATTTGGTGCTCCAATTCTTCTCGTTAAAAAGAAGAATGGAACATATCAATTTTGCATCAATTATTGTGCACTAAACAAGATTACTATTAAGAATCGATATCCGATACCTCAAGTAGATGACTTGATAGATAAGCTTAAGGGAGCCCAAGTCTTTAGCAAGATTGACCTAAAGTCCGATTATCATCAGATTCAAATGGACGAAGGGGATATCTTCAAGACTGCCTTTAGAACCCAAACTAGTCATTATTTGTTTTTAGTTATACCATTCGGTTTGACTAATGCTCTGACTACTTTCAACAGAATGATGAATATTTAGAAAAAGTGTTCTCACTTCTTCAAGAGAATCAACTTTGTGTCAATTCTAAAAAGAGTAAATTCTTTCAAAAGGAAATTGAATACCTAGGACACATTGTTTTTGTTGATGTATTTCAGTAGACCCTAAAAAGATTGAAAGCATTACTAATTGGCCTAGACCACGTGATATTCACAAACTCCGATCTTTCCTTGGATTATGTAGCTACTATAGGAAGTTTGTTAGAAATTTTGCATACATTGCACATCCTTTAATCGAACTTCTTAAGAAAGCTAGATATTTTGATTGGACTAGTAGAGAGGATCATTCCTTCTTTGAACTTAAGAAAGCATTGACCCATGAACCAGTTCTTACACTACTAGATTTTCAACGACCATTCTTTGTTATAGTAGATAAGGCTTTGGTGATGTTCTTATGCAAGATGGACATCCCATTACTTATAAAAGTAGTAAGCTTAAACCAGTAGAAATAAATTATAGTACATATGACAAAGAATTAGTTGCTATTGTTGATGCTTTAAGACTTTGGAAACATTATTTAATGGGATCAGAATTCTTAATCAAGACAAACAGGTAAAGCATTCGTCATTTGTTGACCCAACCCATTGATCTCTGATCGACATATCAAATGGGCTTCATTTATCAAAAGTTTTCAACCCATGATTTAATATCAACCAGGCAAAGAAAATGTAGTGGAAGATGCCTTAAGTAGACGTCCTAGTGTTTACAACATTTCTGCTATTTAAAGTGAACCATTGAGTCCTATGAGAGAATCCTATGATATGGACCCAAATTTCGCTGAACTTTGGACTAAGCTTAGACATAATAATTGGAACCTTGTTGGTGATTATTCATGACATGATGGTTATCTTTTCTTCCAAAAGAGATTGTGTATTACATAACCTTTCAGACAATTCATATTGGAGAAAATGCATCAACCACCATATATGGGTCATCGAGGTGTTTCAGCTACTCTACAATTAGTCTTTAGAGAATTCTTTTGGCCTTATCTTAAACAAGATGTAGCAAAATTTGTGGCTGAATGTTCTGTTTATCAAAAAATTAAAAGCTACAAAGGTAAGACCCAAGGACTTCTCTTAAACAAGATGTAGCTAAATTTGTGGCTAAATGTTATGTTTGTCAGAAAATTAAAAGCTATAAAGTAAGACCCAAGGACTTCTTACTCCTCTACCAATCCCTAATAATACTTGGAAACAAATATCGATGAACATTACAGGTTTGCCTATTACATCAAGTCATAATGATATGATATGGACTATAGTTGACCGTTTAAGTAAGCAAGCATATTTATTACCTTGTAAGAAAACTTTGACTTCTCAGCAAGCCGTGATTATGTTTATCAAACAAATCTTCATAAATCACGGATTTCCAAAACTCATTATTTCTGATAGAGACTCAAGATCTTGTAGTAACTTTTGGATCACTCTTTTCTCCAACTTAGGCTCTAAGATAGATTTTTCCATAGCTTTTCATCTAGAAACGAATAGACAAACTAAGGTTACTAATAGTAGTATCTTGGATCTACTCAGAGCCTATGTTACCCAAAAACCTAATTCATGGGATCAGTACATTCATCTTCTCCAGTTTGCTTACAATAATACTCTTCATTCGGCTACTGGTCGAGCACCTTTCGAAATTGTGTATAGAAAACCTTTGCTTATTTCGGTAACTTGACTTTCCCACAAAATCAAAGCTGCTGATCAATTCATTATTGATTTTAGTAGCATTTTGAATGATGTAAAACATTCTATTGCTCATGCTCAAGAACAATATGTTAAGAAAGCAAATCATAAGCGTAAAGCAATATCTTTTGAAATTGGAGATTATGTACTTTTAAGAATTGAAAAGTGTCGACTCAAGAGTGTTGAAAAATTTCCAATTATTAAGCTTGACCCAAGATTTTATGAACCTTTTAAGGTGATTGACAAATTAATGATGTTGCATATAAACTTGAATTACCTTCTCATTGGCAGTTTCATAAATCATTTCATGTCAATTTTTTAAAATCTTTCAAGGGATCACTTCCCACTCACCCTGTGTATGAGGAACCACCTCTTATTGAGGTGAGGAAGAAGTTTTACTTCCAGACACTATCATTGATCAACGGATTGCATTAACTTGTACTAGAAATCAATATATCAAATATTTAGTGACTTTCCAAAATCATCCTCATGAAGATGCAAGATGGGTGCCTGAGAAATATTTTCATACCTTCCCTGAGATCCTCTATTCTTTTCAACAAACCCGCAATTGAGGGCAATTGCAAACTCAAGCAAGAGGGAATGTTATGGGAATATACTTTAAGCCCTCTTAAAAATATTATTCTACTCTCTTAGATAATTCAGGGACGCTTGGATTATCTTTGTATCAAGCCAACTCATGTTAATATCATGGGTGATGCCATTATAAATATTAATATGTTTGGTGTATATTGACATATGGTTGGGGCCTCCAATGTTTGTTTCAGTTGGTTTGTATGGAAGGGTGATTCCTGCGTTACTTTTTACGCCTAGAAAAAATGTGTGTGGTTATGGTTTGTATACTTATGAAATATTTGTTTACTTTATTGTTAGTTATTTTCTAGGTGAAGAGGATTCTGAAGATTGGGGAGAATTTGTACATAATTATTATTTGGCTCACATTTTTGTAAACAAGCTTTGTATATACATGTATTAGGTTGTGCACATTTTGATTTATTTTGGAATGCCTTAGTTTATGAAGCATAGAATTGAACTTTAATATTTTGGAAAGCCTTAGTTTATCAAGCATAGAATTGAACTTTAATATTTTGTAAAGTATGATATGCTTTAAACCATAGCCTCAATTTATGAACACTCTATTTTGAGAATAAGAGAGTGTCATGCAAGAAAAGCACCTTTTTGTATTTTTGGAGGCTATGGCCTAATTTGGAATAAAGTATCTAGTAAATACTCATGTATGGGGAGAGGCCACACACATGAGGGGAGATAATTGCACCCAATCTTGGAGTCGTGGTTTGTGAGCTAACTATTACTTGTTATTCACTCAAATATTGAATATGTTGAATGAGATGTTGAACATGTGTTTTTTTATGAGTTATTTGGATTGATTTAATCAATTTCTTGCAAGTTTCTTTTTACTCTATTTTCCTAGAATTAGATCCGTGTCACTATGAAAGGCACACCACAAGATTAAGGAGTTTAGGTTACTAGCTTTGGATGAGTGTTTACACTAGCCTAGGAGGCCTAGGATGCCTGAGGACATTGATTTTTAAGCTTTGGCCCACCCAATGGTGTACACCATTAATTTTTTTTTATATAATACCTCTTGTAGTGAAAACCTCTCATTCTTTTATGCTAATTCAACAAAATGATTTTCTTCCCTACTATCTTATGCTATTGCTTGCTTGCTTGTTGAGATCTTGTGTGCTTACTTGTATACATGTGAGAGGGTGAATGTGTGAGATTGAGTTGTGAGGAGGGTTGAGCTTCCATTGGAGTGGGCGGCGATGGCGGAGTAGAGCTTTTGGGTGCTTCTGTGCGGCAACAATGCTACCTATGAGAATCCCAAGCAAATGGCTTTCACGAGGTGAGTGACACATCCCAATTTTGCATTTATGTTTTAAGCCATGGCATACTAGTTTCTCAGTTGAGTTGTTTATGCTCCCGAGTGTAGTTTGACAAAGCTCTATGACACTGCTACCGGGAAATAGCCTCACTACATAGCCACAATGCATTTTGAAAGTTTGTGAAAGGTTAAATCTATCACATTTCTGGTTTTTAAAAGAAAGAAGTAGATAAGGAATCCCAAAAAACCTTTGCTTTTGCTAAATTGTTCTTGTTTTTGTCACGTTTTCTTATTACCTTAGGAAATCTATGTTTAACTTTTCTTGTTGCCCTATCTTTTAAGTTTTGCAAGTCATGTTTTTTGGTCAATTTTTGCATTTCCTGTTTTCTATTCATTTTTTCATTTTGCACAGATAAAAATAGTTTTTTGGACTTGAAATTGAATGAATTAGGTTAATAGATCTTAAAATTGGTTTTCGAGCATGGGGTTTATCCTAATTTTGACTCCTTACATGGAGAATTTTGGATAAAAATGTTTTTACATTAGGGCTAATAACATGAATTAATCTAATTTAACCTTTCTATAATTTGGGCCACTAGTTGTTAGCCTTTTGGTTGTGGGCTGCATTTAATGTGTGCAGGCTTTTAAGCCCTAAGTCAGAGGGAATCTTGGAAAAATCCAAAAATCTTATCACCACCCCTTTTTGGGTAATCTGTGAAACCAAAAAGTCGAAATCGAAATTGTAAAAGTAAATAAAAAATAAAAAAAATAAAAATAAAAAAGGAAAAGAAATAGGTGCCCTGACATATAAGCAAAAAAAGAAGAAGAAAATATTGAAAAATTGCACACACAAACTTGTCTATTTATAGGCTTTAGGCCATTGTTTGCGATCATTTTGGTGTAACCTATACAAGACTCCAAAAATTTACAATTTTCCATAGTTAAGGGACCCACCTTAATTATAGGAAATCACCTCTTGTTGGCAAGAAAAAAGTGCATTATTTCTTTTCACAGTAGTATACAGTAGTGCTTAAAACCCACTTCGGACATACTTTGGCGATATTTTTAAAAATAAAAATAAAAAAATAAAAACAAAAACAATCAAACATCTCCTTAGCCCTAAAATAATTTGAAACATCCCTCTAGCCCTAAAACAGCTTGCAATGATATGTAGTGGCGATCCGGGCACGTTTTAGAGACATGTTTAGAGGAAACTACATCGACCCAATTAGGCTCATATGAACCCACCTTTGTCTCGACACCCTCGTTAGGAACGAGATTCAATGTGGTATAGGGCTTGAGACTCTCAACAAGTCGTGACACTTCCTCTGACCTTGAATCAGTGGAAGGGATACAAGACCAAGGGGGAGAAAACCCCACTTAAGCAATAAATGCTAGACTTGCCCACTAGCTTGATAGGTCATATGACCAATTACTTGAGGGATTCGTCTTTGACTGGAACCTCTACATCTAACTAGGCAATATATCAATTTGGGGATGAGGGAGTGGTTAGCTCTAAGGCCACACTAGTGTCACCTTACTTCAGGGATTCGACTTCGACTACAACTTCTACACCTAACCAGGCAACATATTAATTTGGGGATGAGGGAGTGGTTAGCTCCAAGGCCAAGGCCACACCTAGTGTCACCTCACACAAGTCCCATGGATGTGGGAAATCCTTGTCTAGATGGGAACAATCTTGACCCGAAACCTAATGCCTATAGACCAAAACCTTGTTCAAACCTTATTGGCAGATGGCAGGACGGAAGAGGAAGTGCAAGAAGTAGAAGGCCTAATTCAAGTTGCTAGGGAAAAAGAGGAAGAGACCTTAGGTCAAGCCCAATAGTGGTTAGCGGCCCAAACTGCACCAATTGTGCAAACCACCCAAGCTGCACCAATTGCCCATGTGACTGACAGCCTAGAGGGTGCCACACCACATGAATTCATATCCAAGGTGAATCTAGGTGCAAGATTTTTAGGCATATTACTGCAAATTGAGAGTTGGGAATTCGATGTAACCCAAGAAACCTTGACGGACCTAGATATGGGCCTTATTTATGGTGTTAGTTGGGAGGAAATTAAGCAAGCCATCTCTCCATAGACAAGGAAGAGTGACTTTGGATAGTCATGGAATATGTTTAGGCTATGGTAGAGCAAGAGAGGCTCAGACAGGGAATCACCATGCCCCACGAGACTCCGTGTGACATAGGTTGGGACAAGCAATGTGCAAGGTTCTACCTTGAGTGAGATGGAAACACCATCAATCACCCCTATTGATCCCACATATATGGTGACGCCTGGCTACACGATGGACCAAGCCCTAGATATTGCTATTGTTCCTCAAAGTTATGCAAGATTCCAAGAATCGACGAGCAGGGGCTTCACATTCCTCGATTGTAGAGAGATACCCACCCAAGATGTTGTTAACACAATCCTAGACTCGATGGTATTGGGTACTATACCCCTCATAACGGCACCACCTGTGACCAACCACACAGCATAAGGGCATCACAGTAATGGAGTCCTAGATGGTGGTGTAAGAGTGAGCATAATCACCAAGAAATGTTGGGAGAATATGGCTAAGCTACGTCTAGAACTCTTGGATATCATTTTCAAGATGGCTGATGGGATTGTCACCAACCCTATTGGGATGTTATGAGATTTAAAGAACAAGGTTCTTAAACATTGGGTTAAACATACTTTCATCATTATGGAGTTTTCCAAATAACCCAAATCGTATGATGATCTTAGGACACCCCTTCATGAGAGAGGCAAAGATGGTACATGACTGGTCGTCTAAGAACCATGTCTACCTTCAACTAGATGATTCTATCATTAGAGTTGATCTTGTGGATTGGCCACGTACATCCTATGGGTAGTGGGGGACTTTTTGAAAATCATTCGGACACCACCACCACTCATTTAGCCCCATTGCAATACTACTATACTTGTAGAGAAGAGACCAATGTAGGGAAGAACCCCTGCTAAAAAACAAGTTATTGATTTTTGAAGATGATCTAAACTCTGTATACATATGATGGCTAGAATCGATAGTTAGGGAACAAGAGGATCTACATGGGCTACACCTGATGGTGAAGAGATCCCCAAGGTTGGGCCATTACAAATGATTAGTCCTCTCTGCATTCTAATGTTGAAGAGATTGGTTTATAGTGAACTTGAGTCTACATGGGATGACTCTGACACAAGCAGCAACGGTGGTATAAGGAGTTTGAAATAGAGATCGGAAGCGACACTAACTCCTTAGGTATTACGAGCCAAAAAAAAAGAGTTGACATCATCAGGAGAAACCGTGGGAAGTGAAACCAAAATTGTGAGGAGTAGCTCTGAATCTGATATTGAGCCCCAATCTGAAGAAAGGGAAGATGTCCCTCAAAAGATCAAGGAGCATCTTAAAAAATAATGGAGACATAAATGATATATAGCTAATCATTATAAAAGGCTTTAGAAAGAACAACTATGACTCAATGGCTTATAGTATGTTGTTGCATTAGATGCACATCATAAGTTTATTGATGACTAGGGAGATGACAAAAAGTTATCTATTGCAATTATCCCCCCATTGAGTTGATAGCCAAAATAAATGTCACCAATGAACCAAATCTTAATTGTTCTACTAGAGGTGAAAGAAGAACAAAGAGTTTGCCCAAAAAGAGAAGGAAGCGGAAGCTATAGCTAAGGTAGCTGAAGAAAATTAGGAGCTAACACCTAGCTTGCGCCTTGCTCTGGAGCACTATAAATCTTTTACAATTGGGGACCACAAGTTAGTATCTGATAATGCCACACAACTGACAAGTGAGGTAGAAGAATTCTATGATGGTTTAGCTGAAGTAAAGGAAGTAGACTTGGCTAAACTCAGGGAAGACCCTAAGCCAGTCTTTATAGAAAAAGACCTCACTCCAAGTGAGGAAATTGAACTCATTAACCTCCTCAAGGAACATAAGGATTGCTTCGCCATGATATGAAGGAAGTACTTTTTGAGGTTGGTACCAAATGCTAAACCTATCCATCAACGACCTTATCCAATGAATCCTAAATATGCCAAAATTGTAAAAAAAAAATGACAAACTCATTGAGTGCAGATTTATCTATGAGATTGAACACTTAGAAAGTGAATGCTACCCTCTTATGGTAAGGGTACGAGTGTTCAATCTCATAGATGAATTTTTGAGCATAGATCACTACCCTTACCATATTCAAAATATATGCTTGAACGAGTTGTAGGCAAGGAGGCCTATAGCTTTTTAGATGGTCACTCGGGCTACAATTAGATCTTTATTGCACTTGAGGATCAAGCTAAAACTTCTTTTGTCACCGAAGACACTGTGTTTGATGTCTACTACGTTATGCCATTTGGCCTAACCAACTCACCAGCCACATTTTAGAGACACTTGAATACTACATTTAAAGATTGTCTAAGGAAATTCTTGAAAGCTTTCTTAGATAATTTATGTGTTCATTGGTCATGGAAGGAGCATTTATCTTGCTTATGAGATGAAAGGTATTTTAAAGATATTCTAAGGGAATTCTTGAAAGCTTTCTTAGATGATTTATGTGTTCATTGGTCATGGAAAGAGCATTTATCCTACTATTCTACTTATGAAAGGTATTTAACGATGTGTACTTTATCCCATATCTCTAAACCCGTTCAAATGCCAATTCTGGGCTAAACATGGAGCCATCTTAAGACATATAGTGTCCAAAAATGAGATTTCCATAGATGAGAGTAAAATCAAATTTATTTTGGAATTACCCCCACAAACAAACTACAAGGGAGTCCAAAGGTTTATGGGACATGTAGGCTACTACAGGCAATTTATCCTCTTTTATGCCGAGATGGCACATTCCTTATACAAGTTTCTCATCATATTTGAGTGGAAAGAAGAATGCCAACAAGCCTATGATATGTTAAAGCAAGCTTTGGCCAGCACTCCCACATTACAAGTGCCAAACTGAGATGTTAACTTCCATGTTCATATTGATGCTTCTAACTTTGCCATTGAATGCGTTCTAGCTTAGCCAGGTGAACATAAACAAGTGTCAAACTGAGATGTTAACTTCCATGTTCATATTGATGCTTCTAACTTTGCCATTGAATGCGTCCTAGCTTAGCCAGGTGAACATAAACTAGACTATCCTATTAGTTTTGTAAGTCGATAACTAGACGAGACTGCGATGAATTATACCACCATGGAGCGTGAAGGTTTAGGAATGGTATATGCCGTGAAGAAGTTATGAAATTATCTTTTACAGCTAATAAATTTGTTTCCTATGTTGATCATCAAGCCTTCCCATATCTTGTATTAAACCATGCTCCATAGGGAGAATCACTAGGTGGTTGTTGATTCTTCTTGAATTTGACTTCACAGTGGTTGTAAGACCTAGTAAAAAGCATGTCATACCTGATTATCTATCTCCGTGTACCTAATGGTGAGGCACCAATTGGGGTAGATGATGATCTACTTGACGCTACACTATCCAAAGTTGAGCCCATACCAGAGTGGAGTGAGAAAATCGTTAATGTCCTAGCTAATGGTTTTCGAGAGGGAAAGAAGCTAAGGCAAGATCTAGCAAGGCTAGTGGGGGAGTTTTTTAAAATCGTTCAGACACTACCACTCATTTAGCCCTGTTGCAATAATGCTATACTTGCTAAGAAGAGACTGATACACTCAAGTATAATTAGACACCAAGATGAGTAGTGGGGGACTTTTTGAAAATCGTACGGACACACCACTGCTCATTTAGGTTGCAATACTGCTATACTTGCAGAGAAGAGACCAATGCACTCAAGTACAATTAGACACCAAGATGAATTAGCTTGGATACATAAAGAGACTTGGGATAAGTGTAAGTGATATGTTTATTGCTTGAAAATGGCTCCATTTATAGGAGTTGGGTACGTGCTCTTTGGTTGCCATATGTGAGATTATCTAGTGCCTCGATAGCAGAGTCTAAGAAGAAGAAGGGCCATATAGGAGAAAAAAGTTGATTAAGAATGGGAAAATAAAAGAGACTAAAAAGAAAAATCTGGGAACACCTCAAGAACTAGTCTTCATTTAGGGACCTGGATGAGGACTCAGACTCCTTAGACACACAAGGTTTGATTCTAAACTTGGCAGGGAGATTCCACTCAAAACTAGAAGCACAAGAAAGGAGATTTCAAGGGAACCTATAATTCTTGAAATTAGATTAGACATGATGAAATTAGGCTCTTATCTTGACCCTCAAAAGGAGATTAAGCAAGTCCTAGAAATCTGTGATTTAGTTATTAAAACACAAGAGGAGCGAGAATCAAAGCCCAAGCAGGTGAGAGTCTCGGATAGTGTACACCCTAGTACCTTAAAAACTACTACTGAGCCTCACAAACCCCTGGATGTACCCATTGTCAACATGAAAGAGACTGAGGCCTCCACCACTCGTAGTTTGATCCCTAATTAGTTCAAGGGTTTCCACTGAACATCCCCAAGTTGTTGGATTTTATGGCCTCACAAACAAGTACAACGATAACCTCTCAATTGAGTGGAGATCCTCAATTGTTTGAAGCAACAAGTGCTCTCCTTAATGGATAACTCAATGTAGGATTACCACCATTTGCTGACATGCATAAGGCACGTCCCACTATATGATGGAGACACCTCGAGTCGTTCCTGAACCAACAATCTCAGTGGAAGAAGAAAATGCCAAATCTATGGTTAAAAGTCCACTTAATAAATTGGGACAATAATTTGAAGGTGATGAGTCTAATGCATTACTACCATAGTCATCGCCAAGGGCATCACAGTAATGGGAGTCCTAGATGGTGTTGTAGGAGTGAGCATAATCACCAAGAAATGTTGGGAGAAGATGGCCAAGCCACATCTAGAAGTCTCAGATATCATTATCCAAGATGGATGCTGATGGGACTATCGCTAAACCTATTGTGATATTATGAGATTTAAAGATCAAGGCTCTTTGTAAGATTCCTCCTCAGCTTGAATAATGAATAAGCTTTTACCTCAATCCCTTGTAATCATTCCCTATTTCAGAATACAAGAAAATATTATTTTTCCTTGTTTTTGCCTAGAGAGAAGAAAAATTCTAGAGAGAGAGTAATTCAATATTGAGATATTTTTAGATATAAAAATTCTCCTAATATCTAAAATATATTTCCCTCAAACAAAAGTTCAAAATAAATTCTCCAAAGTGCATTAGGAATCAATCAAAAATGATATAAGGGACCTTAGCCTAAGGGTCTAGATTTTCAGAAATTTTTGGATTATGGTCCAATTAAGGTTCCAATGGGCCAATAGGATTAATCCAAGTGTTGGGATGAGATAAATCTAATGAATAAAAGAAAATACCCAAAAATGAGTAAATGCTCACATAAGATGAAGAGTTGACTGAGTACAAGGTTTATTAGTTAAAAATTAAGAGATATTACTAAAAAAATGAGATATTTTGGAGAAATGATAAATTTTTGACACCTTGGTAAGGAGAGGGGGACCTTTGAGGTAGGCGCCTCCTTCACATGTGTGGAAGGGTTTTTAATTCAAAAAAATTATGATATTTTTATCTCTCCTCTCTCTTGGATCAAACTGGATCAAAAGGGGAGCTAAACTGGTCTAAATCTTGTCCAAATTCAGTCAAATTGAAGTTGAAAAATTCTAAAACCCAGTTGGATTCAGTTAGTGGCCTCCCTCACCTATAAATAGACCCTCATTCTTTTGTATTATCATTTGTGAGCTATACCATGTAGTATTACATTGAAATAATCATATTTTCTATTATCCCTTAAAATTCCTCTACTTTTGGGGAGCTTGGAGCTTCTCTCTCTCTTCAACAACTCTTGGAGCTCTCTTCTCCACTTGCTAAACCAATTCATTGGTTAGGGGCTTCACTTCTAGAAAAAGAAGCAAGCTAATCCTTGAGGTAAGAATGAATTTTATGGTTTTTTGTTAATTTTCTCAAATGACTTCTCTTCTCAACCCCTCACAAGCTTGAGAAGTTTTTTAATTGGTTGTTTTAAAAATAAATCAAGCTTTCCCTAAGAATCTTAATGAGCAATCAGGAAAAAGTCAATCTTTATGCTTATTTAGAATGCTTTCTTATGTATATCTCTCTCAAAAAGAATAGTCATTCCTATGGCTAATTCTTTAGTAAAAGAATGCTTCTCATTGATAAATTCTTATTTCAAAACCAAACTCTAGGCTTGTTAAGCTAGAGAATAAGAGAATGGTATTTTTATGATTTTATCTCAACAAAATAATGGTTAATTTTTTTAGATTATTTATAAGTAGTTAAAAACTACTTTAATTGATTCTAAATGAGAAAGAGATAATCCTATCAAATTAAAAAAAGAGGAATAAATGGAATTAGCTTAATCTAGAAGGATAATCATAATTAAGTTTATGATTATGATTAAAATTATGATTAAAATTCATAGTTTAGATTTAAGCTTAAAAATATATCTTCTATCATATTTTCATTATAATGTTTTATTCTTTTAGGAAAATTAAAAATTATCAGTAATAGCAGCAGCGAAGCTATGTAAATTTTTTTGAAAAAAATACATATCTTATTTTTATGCATAATGCTAAAGGAGGACTTCCTACCATATTCTAGGATTGGACATTCTATGCAAAAAGAATGATTTTCATCATATTCATGGGAAATAAATTTTTAGTATTTATGCATAAATATTTAATTAAAAGAAAAGAGAAAATTTTGGTAAAATTATTTTATGCGAAAAGAGGAATTTCCATGATAATTGAGATCCAAGTAATTAAATGATAAAAGAGGAATTTTTGGTATATTTAAAATAATGGTTATTTTTATTTTATTTAAAGAGAAATTTTAGACAAATTTATTTTATGCATAAGACATTTTTAAATGATAAAAGAGAAATTTCCATGACATTCGAAATTCAATCATTTAAATATAAAAAG
Organism: Cibotium barometz; assembly: GCF_041138505.1. Classification (NCBI taxonomy): domain Eukaryota; kingdom Viridiplantae; phylum Streptophyta; class Polypodiopsida; order Cyatheales; family Cibotiaceae; genus Cibotium; species Cibotium barometz. The sequence goes on along the minus strand of NC_141079.1, from coordinate 31,387,681 downwards.
GGGGATTTTAAGCATATTAAAAAAATGGATATTTGTATTTAATTAAAAGAAGAATTTTTATGGTATTTTAAGTAGAGAAAGGTTTAAATTAAATTTTGGTGACAAAAGAGGAATTTTCACCATAATTTCACCTAGAAAATTAGGGTTGATAATTAAACTGGTAGAAAGAATATTCTTAGATATTTTATGTGGATAAATCACCAAATTGATATATACCTAAAATTAGATTAATGGAAGAAGAGTATTTTTATAAAAACCTGATATTCTCATATAGAACCAGTTCTTAATCTATTATGGTTAGGAAGGAATGAAATTCATAAAGTTGGAATTTTCCTTACGGTTAGAAGTTCAGTAGATGTTTATCTGAAGAAAATCCTTAGGAATCAAAATTAGAAGTAAACCGAATAATTTTGGTTAGACCACGACTGTGAGAATGGTGGCCAGTAAACTACTTGCCCATCTCTCGAATCTGAATCAAGCAAAAACCTCGTGACCAATTCCAAATTTTTGACACAAAGAATAGACTACCATTGAATTAGCGTAGTTTTTCCTTAACCGAAATCACCAAGAATCTAGTTGAAAATTCAGTCAAATGATGGGTAGATTACCCTGATGAGAGATCAATTACTCTCATTAAGAAAATATGGATTAAGAAAAAAGGGTTTTGTGGAACCAATCTCAAACCGAGAATTCTACTCGTATAGAACCTCTATTTTCTTTTAAAGGATTGTTTTATGCCAGAATGCTAGAGGAAGCATTTGATATGTGTTTAACTAAGAAGAGACTTGTTGTTGCAACAGTCATGGCTCTGATACCATATTGAAATTAGAGCAATGTGATGAGCTATGGTGGATCAAATACTAGAATCAACATCATTAACAAAGTGATTAGTAAATAATTAAGACATAATTAATTAGCAAATAGCTTAATGTAGGCATGGATAATCAAAAACCAGCAAATTCTCATTAGGCCAATGCCTCAATTTATAGAGTTTACATCCAAGTGTCAAATCCCACTGATTTCTCCTTGATTCACTCCACCTCTTTTGCTTGATTCTCTCCACCTCTTCACTTTTCCTAGAATATCTCCCAGAATATCTCCACACTTCCTAAATCTTCTCATGCTACCCTTTATTCTCTCCCAGTAGATTCTTCTCACCTTTTCACAGGTTCTCTCACATTTACAGATTCTCTTTTATAGCCTCTAACCAAGGGCTTGTTCCCGCACAAACCCTATTCACTTGTATATTTCAACATTGTGAACTAGTCATGTACATCCTATGGGTAGTGGGGGACTTTTTGAAAATCATTCGGATGCCATCACTCATTTAGCTCCATTGCAATACTGCTATACTTGCATAGAAGAGACCGAAGTAGGAAAGAATTAGCTAATGATTTTCCTAGCAAATGGTTTTCCAAAGGGAAAGAAGCAAAGTTAAGATCTAGCAAGAAGGTTGCTTAAAGAAACATAACCTTACCAATTGATTAATAGAACTCTTTATAGGAGTAAGGATGACATATTAAGACGCTGTCCTAGGGAGGATGAATACTTATACATCATCGAACAAGCACACCAAGGGGTAGTTGGTGGTCACTTTTCAACATATGTTACTGTAAGGAAAATATTCCAATTAGGGTATTGGTGGTCCAGACTCCTCAAAGATTGTGCACTAATTATTTGTCAGAGGATGTGACAAGTGCTAACACTGCACTAAACCACAAAAGAAGGACATGATGCCCTTACACCTTGCTAAAGTTGTAGAACCCTTTATATTGATTTTGTGGGATCCATTAGTCCATGTTGCACGTGGCACCCAAGCAAGGTACATTTTAATAGCTATAAATTATGTCACAAAATAGGTTGAGGCAAGAGCATCAAGAAAAGTGCGTTGAGAAGTGTGGTGCAATTGAGCACAAGGAAGAGGTAGGGAGTGAGTATGAGTAGCCCAAATAAAGTAAAAGCCTAGTAAGAAGACACATAGGCAAAGCAAGGACAATCTCACATATGGAAACCCAAGAGCATGTACCCAACTAGCCATTTTCAAGCAATAAACATATCACTTGTACTTATCTCAAGTCTCTTTATGTGTCCAAGCTAATTCATCTTTATAATGCTCCTTGCATTATAAGCTTGAGGACTTGTAAGACTTAAGCTTTGATTCTCTATCCGACCATATTCCAAATGGACCCTAAACTCATGGTTATATAGGCCTAAATGGTGCATGACCTTCCAACTTCAGTCCCTTGACCTTTCATTGGCTAATCATACCTTTTCATTATCCAATGACTCTTCAGCTACCCCTAGAAGGGGGGCCTCTTCTGTGTCTCTTGGGCTTCCATTATTCCACCATTTACTTCCCCTTTTACTTTAACTTTTATGCCTATTAACATTGCCTTGGTATTTCCTATTTGAAATCCCCTGAATCTTATTTATATGCAAACCTTTTACATATAAATAATCTTTTCTAGTCTTACCTTGTAGTGTTTCCTGTCAGTCTCGTAACATTTCTTCCCCCTTGAAAGAAAAGTTTTTGTTCTCAAAAACAAACTTAGGAAACATTTTCTTTAGTGTAGCCACTCTTTCCCAAGTTGATCATTGGAAGCTACCTTGTAAGCTACACTTCACGTTTTTAAGTATTGTATAAGGACCACAATACCTTGGACTTAACTTTGGAACTTTTCCACTTTTTAAAGTTTCTGACTTATTCGAAACTTTTACATAGACCAAGTCACCTTCCTCAATTGGTCTTCCTTTACCTTTCTCATAATAAATAGCATGATCTTGTGCTCTTTTAATATTGATTTTTGCAATGTTTAGCATGTCTTGCATGTCTTTAAGAAAGCCTACATCTATTTTTGCTTGTAATAAACATATGCTCGAAGCATATCTTCTAGGACTTGGTTAACCCTTTCCATCGCTTTGTGGATATTCAGATGTACTCATACTAAGTTTGGTGTCCAACTTTTTGAACACTTCTTTTCTAAAATGGCTTGTAACCTTTATATCTCGGTTGCTTACTATATCTATTGGTAATCCATACAATTTGTATAGATGGTGGATAAACATTCTAGCCAATTCTAGTGTTTTTACTTCTTTTTTAGTTGGTATAAATTATACCAACTTGGTTAACCTATCCACTACTACCCACACTGAATCATCCCCTCTACTTGTTTGGGGTAGTTCCACTATGAAATCCATAGAAATACTTTCCCACTTACCCTCAGGTATTTGTAGTGGTTATAATATACCGCCTACTTTTAGGTGCTTAGTTTTATTGACTTAGCACTTAGGGCATTTTATAACATAATTCTGGATGTCCTTCTTTAAACCTGCCTAATAAAACTGTCTTTTAACAAGTGCATAGGGCTTAGAAATTCTTGGTGCCCTGCACTTGGATTGTCATGACATTCTAGTAAAATATTCTCAAGAATATTTTCTTCTTTGGGTACCGAAATGTGACCTTTATATAACAAGTATCCATTATCGAGATGAAAAAATGTTTCTAATTATCTTTTTCACTTATTGACCCTTATTTAAGTGATTCCTTTGAACCACTATCTTTTTTAAGTGAGACACTTATATCACTAGCAGTAGCTGCATTTTCTTTACTCCCTATTTGAGAGTTATCTTTTTTAATCAAGTAATTCCAAACTACTGGATAGCTAGGGTCATTAGCACATTTTTCTTTTAAGTGAGTTAGCAACTCACTTTCTAGTTGAGTAAAACTTAGCTCATTTATCATGGGTGTGCCAAGACATTAAATTTTCCTTTTCTATTTCTGATTTGAAAATCAAAATTTTATAGAATTTCAGCCCATCTAGCCTTCCTATCTCTTAACTCCGTTTGAGTATTTAACCATATAAGACTTTCATGGCCAGGCAATCCTTCAAAATTGGCACCATACATATAATAACGTCACTTTTTAAGAGCATGTACAATTGCAAATAGTTATTTTTCATAAGCTGAATAATTACTTTGAGCTTTGTTTAACTTTTTACTTTCAAATAATTTAGATTTTTTAGTAAATAATATATTTTTTCTCAATAAATTAAAATACTTTTCTAAGGTGCTTAATATGTTCTTGTTCATTTTGACTAAAGACTAATATACCATCAATAAAAACCACCACAGATTTTCCTAAATAAGGATGAAGTATCGTGTTCATCATTGTCATAGAAGTAGCGAAAGCATTAGCTAGACCAGAAGGCATAACTAAAAACTCATAGTGCCCAAAAGATGTCCTAAATGCTTTTGGCACATCTTCAATTCTAATTCTTACTTGATATCTAGACCTTAAATCTATCTTACTAAAATATTTAGTACCTTTGAGTTGTCTAATTCTTACTTGATGACATGCAGACCTTAAATCTATCTTACTTGATGACATGCAGACCTTAAATCTATCTTACTAAAATATTTAGTACCTTTGAGTTGATCAAACAACTCATCTATCTTGGAAATAGGAAATTTATTTTCTATTGTGGTTGCATTTAATCCATAATAATCTATGCACAAGTGCATAGATCCATCTTTTCTCTACCAATAATATTGGTGAAGTCTAGGGAGACTTACTTGGCCTAATAAAGCCTTGTTCTAAATATGCAGCCAACTTCTTTTCAACTTCTTGTCTTTGAGTCAGACTTACTCTATAAGGTAACTTACTAATTGGCTTTGAATCCTTTAAAACTTCTATGGGATGATTTATTCCTCTATCCAGATGTAAACCTTTTGGAAATGTTTCCGAAAAAACATCTTTAAATTCTTCTAATAAATTGTTCAAAGAAGAGTTATCTACTTCACAAATACTTACTAATAAATTGTTCAAAGAAGAGTTATCTACTTCACAAATACTTACATTATCACAAATACTTACTAATAAATTGTTCAAAGAAGAGTTATCTACTTCACAAATACTTACATCAAACTTTTCACAATTTGTTCTATTTCATTATCTTGCTGAACCTTTTGGAGTTCAATATTACATATCAAAGGAGAAGATGGTACATTGTGCTCTCCTTGCAATGTATTAAATTTTCTTTTATGCTCAAATGTTAGTGTATTATACAAATAGCTTCTCGAAAGTGTTTTCTCCACAATGAAAATAATTCAAGTGTGCATTGTTTTTCCTTTAGGCTTATCATTGTCATTCCCAGTAAGTTCTTGTCCTTGGGACTTAGGAAAATTCCTATTATCATTTCTCGAATCAAGACAAGAGAAATAAAGTTTTTCTCTAATCACTCTCTCAAAATCTTGCTTTTTAAGAAATGTACTAGGATTGGATTTTTACTTTTTTTGGAGGTTCTTCCTTTTTAAAGAAAAACCCTTTCTTATTTGAGAGCCAAAATTTCTTCATGAGGTTTATATGATTTTTTTTAAAATCTTTTTCTTTACGATTACCATTACCCATGGTATCATCAAATTTTTTTTGTAAATTTTATAGCCTCATCTAAGTTTTTTGGCTCTTTAGATTGAACTTCCTTTTCACGCCTCTAATGAAGCCTCTTAATTTTTGAAAATTATCTATGCCGTTAAGCTTTAAGACAATTTCTCTATAGCAAGCTATATATTTAGTGAGATTTAAATTATTTTGTTCCATAGAACAATATCCCACTCCTCCCAATTTTGATCTTTTTTATTTTTTAGGAAGATATTTCTTTAAGAATAATTCCTTGAATGAATCCCAAGAATCGGGTACTTGCTTAGCTTCCGTGCTAAACTCATCCACTACTTATAAGCTTTGCCTTGTAACGATAGGCTAGCTTCAATGGGGAGGTTATGTTCAAGCACATTTCTTAAAAGATGAAAATCTTGCCATTTTTATAGAAAAATATGGACCACATCTTTGTTTCTCTACTTCTCTTCTCCATTGAAAGTGGGTGCCTTTAAATCTTTGAATACCATACCCTGATCTCTGCTTTTGGAACCCTCTTCCATTATGGTTTCATTCAACCCTTTTTCTAGATTTTTTTCCCTTCCCTCACCAATGTGATTTTTTTCTTTTACTCCCAATCCTTTCCCTCCCATCAAGGAGCTAAGAAGACCATCATTTTGTCAAGTTTATTTTCTATATTAGAGATTTTTTCTTTCATCTCCATTTCCATATCCTCATAATCACTAAAGTATAAATGTTGCATATCTATTTCATTTTGTTTTGCAATATCCTCTTCCATAAGGAAAGAGGACATCTGGTTTTCCCCCTTTTCAACATTTTCATTCTCCCCACTTTGAGAAGCCATTTACTCTAACACTAAGCAAATGGAAATTTTCTTACAAAGTAAAAAAAATGTGTCACAATGGCCTTACTTGGTTGGATAATTATGAATTGACCCTAATGATGTGAAGAATAATTTTGTGGATTCCTACTCGTTGATATTTGCTTCAATGATTCTTCAAGGTTGTCATGTACTCCATTTGCTCCATGTAGAACTCCAAAGTATGCCCAATTTATTAGGCAAGAGGTATTTTGTATGGACAAGATTTGAGAAATATAGGGATTAGCTTATGGCAATAAATAGAAATGAGATTGAAATGTAGAGATTAATGGGTATAAGTATAATTAGAATTAGCAATGAGTGGTTCAATGGAAACATGGAAGAGAAAGAACTTGGCTATGATACCAATGTAATGCTCCTTGCATTATAAGCTTGAGGACTTGTAAGACTAGAGTTTTGATTCTCCACCCAACCATATTCCAAATAGACCCTAAACTCATGGCTGTATAGGCCTAAATGGTGCATGACCTTCCAACTTTATCCCCTTGACCTTTTATTAGCTAATCATGCCTTTTCATTAGCCACCAATGAATCTTCAGCTACCCTTGGAAGGGGGCACCCTCTTTTGTGTCTCTCGAGCTTCCATTGTACACTTTTTACCTCCCCTTTTACTTTAACTTTTATGCGTATTAACCATTGTTTAGGTATTTCCTATTTGAAATCCTTTGAACCTTATTTGTATGCAAACCTTTTACGTATAAATAATATTTCTGAGTCTTACCTTTTAGTGGTTCCTGTCAGTCTCATTAGTGTGTAATTATACTTGAGTTTTCTTCATTTCTATCCACCTCAGATTAGTATTATCATTAGTGTAAGATTAGTTTATGATTAGGTAGATGTCTTGTCATTAAGGAGAGCTTGATCCATGATCTTAACATGGTATTAGAGCCTAGTTTTGCTCTCCTAGCTAAGTTTGGCATTTGTGCACATTATTCACACTAATCTCTATCAATAGGATTTCTTAGTGTGATTAGGGTTTTCCAAATTAGGGTTCTTGCCTCTTTTCATCATAACTTTTCCTCTTGCTATCTTTGATATTAGAGAGAGTTCCCAATTTGCACGTTTTCAAGCTATAGCATAGTTAACTCTCTTTAGACATTAAGGAGGTAGAAAAAGAGAGAGATAAGGAGAGAGTAGAGGAGGACTTATTTCAGTGTAGCATCTAGCACATCAAACAATAGCCTTAAGGAGAGCGGTGTTAGCCTGGTTAGCTCGGAAGTCCATGGTGTGTGACCAACCCTACACACACGGGCACTTTTTACCCTGTGTTGGCAAGGTTTTTCCCCCCATGTAAACACACTCGTGTGTTAGCCACATCGGCCTAGGGCTAGGGCTTCTATTAGTACTCTTGTATTCCACTTATTTCTTATTATTGTTATCGAGGACTTTCTAGCATTGAGCTTTGTCTCTCTTTCTCTTTGAGCTTCTTTATCACTATGTGTGTGTGTGTGTGCGTGTGTTTATGTGAGTGTGCAGAGCATCTTCTCCCTTATCCAACATTGGTATATCAGAGTAGTATTGTCAGAGTCTTGTTTTCTAAGACTGTGTTCACATTTGATTGCTATTATTCTTGACTTGAGCTCCTACAAAATTGGCCTTGATGCCTTGCCTTTCATTGGCGTGGCCACCTGTTGGCTTTTCAAAGCTGGTTTCAGAGCCATTAGCTCCTTGCTATTAGTCTCTGGAGGAGCGGTGAAGCTTGATGTATATTATTAATGTTTTACATCTACACCGTTGTACATCCATCCATCTTTTCCAGCTAGGTAAGCTCTTGCACTCTCACTTTATGCAGATCTATGGTTTTTGCCTCCTCTATATTCATTGGTTATCTTTTCTTTATGCTGCTGTACATTTTGGCCAATCCCACACACTAGCACTACACTCAGCTTAAGATTTCAGAACTACACTAGCACTACACAGCTTAAGATTTCAGAAGCTTTCAGCATTGGATTTTGGTATCCGTCGAGTTTTGCTATTGTTACTATTGTATCAGCATTCCTTTCAGCATTGGACTTTTGAGTCCATTGATTCTACCTGTCAGCCATTCAACACTCCTTTCAGCATTGGACTTTTGTGTTCGTCGATTCTACCTGATCAGCCATTAAGCTACATCTGTTAGCTTGGCTTGGTCAATAGATCAACCTTTGGCTTTCCGCAATCAGCACTTGCACATCCCGTATTCAGCTTCAGCTTTAGTTGTACTTGATGATTGATGAGCCATTCATCTACTTTCATCGGTTTTGCCCTGTCATCAGCAAACAATTGAACCTTGGGCTTCCGGCTTTCGACATCAGACTTTCTTGTCATTAGTTGTTTCAATTGGCTTTGCCCAGTCAGTCATTTAGCATCATTTGGCTTTCCTCATTTAGCCATTCTGCTTTAGGCATTTCGCATTAATGCATTTGGCTTCAGCATTCAGCCATTCTGCTTTAGGCTTTCAGCATTCAATGATTTGGCTTTAGGCTTTTTGCATTCAGCCATTCGGCTTCAGCACTCAACCATTAATCCATTCCGATTCAGACTTTTGCATTCAGCCATTCCGCTTCAGGCTTTTTGCATTTAACCATTCAACTTCAGACTTTCTACATTCAGCCATTAGGCTTCAGAGTCTCCACATTAAGCCATTAGGCTTGAGCCTTTAGCATTTGATGGTCGGCTTTTTGCTTATAGCATTTGGCTAAGCTTTCCACAGTTCGCTCTTAGTGCTTGGCTTGTGTATTCAGTTTTTAGTCAGCATTTGGCATTTGATTGTGGCCTTTGCATCAATAGCTTAGGAATAAACTTTTAGTGTGCTTAGCATTTAGCATTCAGCTTTCAGCCTTCTACATCAACAAATAACTTTCAGTCCTTCAGGTGGTGTCAGCATTCAATAAATGTGTGGAAATGAGTGGCACACATGGAGGATGAGCATCCTACATTGACTATCAACAATGAGGACCCATATTCTCCCTTGCCTCATAAGGATAAAGAAGAAGATTTCATAAATGAGATGGTGGGACATCTTTCAAAGGGAGTTTGTGTTGAGATATCGAGCTCATCTAGTGAGGCGGTGGACACTGATGACCCACCTGGGGGATAGGCCCCACACTTACACCACTGGCATGGTTGGTGAGATCATGGGTGATATGCGGCCAGTGGGATGACAGGCTATGTGAAAGCCATCCTAGAGACTGGCATAGTTATAGCGCTAGCTCATTTAGTTGGGTTCACACTATAGAGAACCCTAGTATGTATTTGGTTGAGTATCTTTTCATATTGTGTGTACTCTTATCTTTGTATATGGTGTGTTGAGTGTTGTGTGAAGAAGAAGAAGATTTTCAGCCTCTCACCTTGTGTGTTCTCTTTTAGGGTTTTGTAGAGCTCAAGCTCTCTTCTCCCCTGCATCTTTTCATGGTATCAGAGCCTGGTTCATGCTAAGGGCTGAGCTGCAAAGCAAGAGAAGCACAGTAAGCGGTACGAGGGTAAGAGCTTCATCTACTCTTCCCTATTTGTGTTGGCGACTACACCTTTGTCACGAGCTCTACGGGAGGCACCGGCAAACGATCTCTGATTGAGGAGAATTCTTCGCGAGAGTCAAGCTATAGGGAAACTATATTGGTAAATTTATGTCTGGCAAGATGTCAAATGATGGCATAAACCAGATTGTTGCTGAGAAGGTTGATAAGAACAACTTCCATGCTTGGAGGTTCAGGTTGACAAATTCCCTGATGGAAAAGGGTTACTGGGACTACATAGAAGGTGAGCATGAAGAGGCACCGGAGATATCGGAGATCAATCCGACTGCTACTACAGACATGAAAGAGTTCAAGGATTGGAACCAAGGAGCCAGAAAAGTTATATATTGGCTCTTTATCAGTATACAGGACACCATGATTGTGCACATACAGGATGCCAAGTCTCCCAAGGAGGCATGGGACACCTTGGTAAAACTCTATAAAACGAATACCAAGGCACGAAAGATACAGTTGAAGAATGAACTTCATACTGTGGAGAAAAAGAGTATGTCTGTGAATGACTATGCATTGAAGATCAAGGGTATTGTGGAATCCCTTGCATCTATTGGCGTTTCAGTAGATGATGATGATAAGGTGGAAGTCTATTTACGTGGTCTCAGGCCACAATACAAGGCGTTCAAGACGTCTATTCAGACTCGCGAAAACATTCCCAACTTCACAGATTTGGTGTCTATGTTGATTATAGAAGAGAAGAGCTTGGGTGAAGACCAACAGTTTTCAAAACAAAAACAGTTCAGAGCAACAGGCCTTTACACAAGTTCAGGAAGAGGACGAGGTAGAGGAGGCCGTGGATGCAGCCAAGGAGGTGACCGAACAGGTAATCAGAATTATGGCCAATAGCAGCAACAACAACAGTCCCAGAATTCATAACAACAACAACACCCAGGTGGAAGAGGCCAATTTAGAGGCAGGGGGAGTCAAAGAGGTCGTGGAAATTGGCAAAGGTAATGTAATGATACACGTGGATGCTTTTATTGTGGTAAGCCTGGACATGTGCAAGCAGATTGTTATAAGAAGTAGGCTGACATGCAAAATGGAAAATTGTAGCAAAACAGCTATGCATCCTCGAGTAGCAACAATGAGAATAATGAAAGGTTGTTTGTTATGCAGCATGTCGTTAAGTACCATGTCTGAAAATGTTGAAGCAGCACATAAAGATGATGTATGGTACGTTGATTCAAGTGCTTCGAACCACACGACAAGTCATGGGGAGTGGTTCAAGTAGATGAAAAACCTTGAAAGACCAGGTTTTGTGGAAACAGGGGATGTTACTGCTCATCCAATTGCCTATGTTGGAGATGTGCCATTCTCTATGCAGGATGGCAAAGTGAAGTACCTTGCAGATGTACTTCATGTTCCGAACATAATAAAGAATCTGGTTTCAGTTGGCCAGATAATTGAGCAGGGTTTGCAAGTTCGGTTTAACCCTAATGATTGTTATGTTGAAGACTTTAAAGACAAGTGCAGGTTGGTTGCAAAAGGCAACAAAGTGGGCAGAATGTTTAAATGTAAACATGCCTGAAGTGAGTGCTGCGATGTTTGCAAATGGTTCAAGAATTGTTGTAGACATAGACATTTGGCATAAAAGAATTGGACATGTGAATGTGCAGAGAATGAAGTCTATGTAAACTAAAGTAATTGTGACAGGACTGCAAAGTTTAAAGTTGAAGGTATGCAGAAAATATGTAAAGCATGCCAATTTGGAAAGCAAACAAAGCATGTATTTCCACGTGACAAATATGTGAGCAGAAATGTACTAGATGTTGTGCATTCAGATGTATGGGATCCTACAAACGAAGACCATGTCTATGGGAGGCTGCAGGTATTATGTGACATTTATTGATGACCACACAAGGAAAGTGTGGGTATACTTCATGAAGGAGAAGGGTGAGGTGTTCACTCATTTTCAGAATTTCAGAGTTATGGTTGAAAAGCAAATAAGGAAATATGTGAAGTGCCTAAGGTCAGATGGAGGGGGAGAGTACTTCTCTAATGATTTCTCTGAATTTTTGAAGAAGAATGGTATTCGGAGACAGTTTACATGCAGATACACTCTATAGAAAAATGGAGTTGCTGAGTGGAAAAACAGGCACATTGCTGAGATTGCGCGAGCATTGATGGGAGAGAAGAATATGCTGGATAGCTATTGGACTGAGGCTGTTTCTACAGCAATTTACATCATGAACAGGACTCCAACTGCAGCCATACATGATGTAACTCTAGAGGAGAGGTTTACTAGCAGAAAACTTGATTTGTCATTTCATGGCTCCATCATAAGCAAGGAAGTCCAGACTGCTTATGAAAAGATAGCTCTATAGTACCACAACCTTGAGTGCTTGTAGATCTTGGAGGATGCAAAAGTCAAGGACAAACTAGAGAAAGTTGTCTTAAGGCGGATGGCAGAATGTCTCCCCCGAACCATCGATACAGAATTGTGTACTGAGTACCTCAAGTCATACGACAAGGCCACTAAGAGAGGAAAGGTGACTTAAGTAGTTGGAACCACATAGGTTCTAATCTCAGAAGATTTGATACGGGAGGCCCTATAAATACCACCATCTCTTAAGATACACTCTCACAATTACGAAAAGATGCTGCCATGCTGAAGAAAATTTCTTACAACTCCAATGGGGCTGAGTATGACAACATCAGAGATGAGGTGATAGAAAAGGCCTGCAGGAGAGCAATGTCACTCATAATGCAAGTAAAGCAAGTGGACAGGTACAACAGGGTTCCCCTTAATAGGGTAGCCAAAGTACATGAAGAAAAAGAAGGTGACTGGGCATATTTGGAGAATTATCTAAAGGCACACTAGTCAAAGGTATGCAATCCGTACTTGATGACAAAGGTGCTGGATTATATAGCACAACGACTTCTTCCAGATCCAAAATTGGAAGAATAGATGTAACTGGCAATATAGATAGCACCACCACCACTTACCTCTAAAGAAATGCAGGAAGGACAAGCCTTATTGATGGACACAAAGGAAATCACAAAGGGGCTCAAGCAAAAAGAAGAAAACGATGAATAATGCCTGATGTTGCAAAGGAAACACAAAGAATAGAGGCCGAGCTAGCCCACGAGATACATCTTACCTAGGAAGTACTGGGGCAGTGGGAAGCAACAAGTTTCAGCTTATCACCACCTCTAGAGGCTCTAGAGGGGGCAGTGGGAAGCAACAAGTTTTAGCTTATCAGCACCTCTAGAGGGGACAGCACCAGAGACACATCAACAAACCCCCCTCCAAGTCTTGCACAATTAATTTCAAAAACCTTTCCCCTGTTCATAATTCAACAATGTTAGATACACCTACTTCCACTGAGCTGCATAAAGAGACTCAACATGAAAAATTGCCAAAAGAAGAGCACCAAAGCCACAAAGAAGCCACATCACTACAAGAAGGACTCCCCGAAGAACAACTGGATATAGGAAAGAGACAAAGAATTGAGGAGACACCAAGCTTTAGCAAGAGGCAACGTTTGGATGATGGAGAGGGGATTCCAAAAACGTTCTTCCTACATAACATGGATTATGACAAATTCCTTCATGAGACTGTTGAAGGCCTGGATGATCTCTTACAGTTGCCACACTCTCGACTAGAAGGAGCAGCGGAAACAAGTGCTTCTAGAGCAGAGAGTGTGGCGATTCCATCACCTGACCACTCATATGCTTCATGACAGAAATACCACGCTATGGAAGCAAGTCCAAGATGCAACCAATCAAGTTCAAACACTCTAAGAGCATCTAACAGCAGTAGAAGCAACACATAAAGATGTAATCCTAAAAAGCTTAAAGGCTTTCGAGGAGCAGGAAGTGAGATACCAAACACTCAAAAGTAATAATCTTGTTCTCGGTGCCAAACCTTGGTACAAAGAATTAATGAAACTACAGGCTTAAAAGCGCAATGGGAACAAGCAAAGGAACTGATTCAAAGAGAAGTGGAACATAACAAGGAACAAGCAAGCATCCAGGTTTAACGGGTTCAACAACTACAAGAGTTCTAGAATACCATCCAGGCTAAGGAAGAAGAATTACAAGGCAGCCTGAAATCAATATCCATAGCCCTTAAGGATGATGATCAAAGAGTGCTCCAACTTTAACAAGAAAGAGAACAAATCAATAAAGCAAATGTAGAAAAAGTACGAGCACTAAATGAGACCATCAACACCAGGACAGACACAAAGAGGAAATGCTATAGATTACACAGTAGGTCCAAGCTAGTCAAGCCTTGGCTGCTAAAGATTGCAGAGACTCAAGGAATGGAAGCTACGGCTAGACGAGCACAGGAGGCAGCAACAATAAGAAGCTTTGAAGAATTGGATGCCTCAAGAATGGTGTGAGAAACTAGCATATCAGATCTTCTCACCACCAAGGATTCTTGCATATAGGAATTGGAGCACCAATTGGCAATCCAGGAACGTAACCAAAGACAAGAGCCAACTGACAAGTTGCGACTACTCCTTGAGCGAGCCTCAGAGATAGGTTTGTTGTTACGAGTAATGCCTGAGGCCCCTCCTCAAACTTTGACTCTCTTTTTGTCTACACTAACACTCTCTTTACTACAATATGATATTAATCTGTCTGATGATTTGAGCCTAGAAGAATTAAGACTTATTAAACAAAATACAGAGAGTAATGATGACTCTACTATAGTCATGGGGATTTTCTAGGGGGACCTAGTACTGACAGATCCTAAGGATATTTTCTTCTATCCATTACATCCCATTGTGCTCAACCTTCGTAGTTGGTGTCAGGTGCTACAAAACTCAGACATCCTAGATAACAGTGTCGACAAATTAGACCTATTTGTTCCAGATGATATTCCAGATACACCGGCCAATTACAAGGTTGTAGCTTGCAATTACCACAGTGGATCATAAGGCATGGGTGGTTATAAGTATATAATACTCACCAACATTTAAATCTCAGTGAGTCTACACTATATCATCCTTTTGGCATTCTTAAACTATATCAGATTCATCCACAAACATCTAGAAGCCATGTTGAATATCCTTTATAATTTTGATAAAGTACATATTGAAAAATATACACTCGACCTGAGATTTGTCAGTAGGAGGAGCACTTGGGTATGGATTAAGTAATTTACTTGCTACATTTGAATATATATGGTAAGTTGGATTAGGTGATGAACTTGATGCTTCTTCTTGACCCTCTCTAGAACTAGGGGGTGGGTGGCTGGGTTTGTTGAGCTTCATAAATTCTTGTAGCTCAGTGATATCCTCTGGAGATATGTTAGGATCTAGAGTTCTTGCTCAACCTTTATATTTTCCCACTAACACTCTTGCCCTCGAGGAGTTGTCTCGGCACCCGACCCTTCTCCACCACGGCCAACTCAAGAGGTTAGTCACACTCTACCCCAAGATACTCTTGAGCCATTTATTGACAATACTATTCTTGAGTCTTTGTTTGCTGCTGTTTTTGCAGAATAGGAGGGTTTAATCAGAGCAAGGAATCCTCTACTCAAGCCAAAGTTAATGTTCAAAGTGTTAATGCAAATAACACCTTTTGAACCTACTCGATGGATCGTGCTAGAGGCTTATTTTGATGTTACTCCAATGAAGCAGCCATATGTACCATAACTTCTCTGAGCACCAAAGCCAGAATTAGAAGAGTTATTTCCCTTGGCTAGAGAGGGCACATTATGGTCAAATGTGGCATGACATACAAAGCTGGCAAACCCACACTTGGCAAATCTGCTTGAAATCAGAATTGTTACATTCATGATCAGTTACTACTTTTGGAGGTGGAGAAAGGCAAATCTAGTCCATACACAAGGGGGATATACAGCTATTGTCGCAGATGATGCCAACCCCAAACTGGAAGATTTTGGTATACAACCAGCATGGAGGAAAGAGTATCTTACCATTCCAGAATATAGTCATCAATATATGTGTGCACCACCAACACCGAGAGTGGACCCTTTGTATATGCCAGTGAAAAGAAGGTGGACACCATTGGTTTTCCAAGAGGCAAAGAAAAGGGATTCACATGTTTGCTATAACTTTCCTTTATTCTTGCTAGCAACATTTATAGATATAGGAGAGCAAAGGAAGCAATTGTTGACTTGAACACATGCATGGCGCTGCATTTCGGACTCGACAATTGTCACCAGTGTTCAATTTTTGAAGAGTTGATGCACTCCCCATCCTAGAGAATCATTGTTACCTTGCCCTGGGGAAGCTTGAGGGTAGTTGTGTTGTCACACAGGTGAGTTAATTGTACTTGTAGTGTTCTGGACCCAGCTTCCACCAAGGATGACTGATTCTTTTGTTTCACCTCAAGGAACCATATTAAACTTACATGCCACTAGGTTAGCTACAGTATGTACAGTTTGTGTAAAAGACCCAAGGCTTTGTATGCATTACTAGGCATTTAAAATTTGGCATGGGCAGCTTTAAGAGATGGTTTGCCCAGAGAGACCCATGTTTTCCATGGAAAAAGATTATGGCTAGCTGTGAGAGACAACAAGGCATGTTTTCTTTGCATGTTTCTACCAAAGGGGAAATCTATCCAGACTCGAAGGGTGGTTGTGGAGCTACACTTACACTCAGGGTGTTAAGCGAGGTAATAGCTGTGAGAGACAACAAGGCATGTTTTCTTTGCATGTTTCTACTAAAGGGGAAATCTATCCAGACTCGAAGGGTGGTTGTTTTAGGTTGTGGAGCTACACTTACACTCAAGGTGTTAAGTGAGGTAATGGCTTTGTAGGGTTCATGAAGGGTCTGGCCATTTGGAAGCACAAATTGTGTGCCGAGTTTGCGACCTGGGAGGGTGTCAAGTGTAGCAAGGATTTTAAGCCAATCGGGTCGATGTCTCTCACGATTGACCAAATCGACCATGCATGGCACTTGCACGTCATTAAGGGCTTGATGATAAGCATCACAAACCAAGAGATCATTGCTCTTGGCGGTGGTTACACAGAGTGTTCAACTAAGGGAGATTTGGCCATGGGATGTGAGTGCCATGTATATAAATTTACCTTTAGTGTTTGAGACCCTTTGTGGAGGTAGGCATGATGCATGTCCCAGTCATGGATTAGTCAGGTTTATCTCATGAAGGTTCAACCCAAGATGGCATCATAGGCAGCATTACGGAAGTCCATGACCACAAATGTGCGGTGGAATGTCATGTTACAGAATTTGACTTTGAGGGCATGCACTAGGCCCAGGGGTTTTGTCGAGTTCCCGTTCGCAAGCTTGACCACCAATGTGGTGGGATCAAGGCATGGTTGGCCCTAGTTCTCCCAACATGTTTGTGTGAGGATGCTTACACCAGCACCTCCATCCAAGATGCCTTTGACCACATGTCCATTATAGGAAATGGGCAATGCTTATTAAGAGACTAAGGTTGAGTAGAAGGGTGAGAGAAGGGTGTGAGTGTGAATGGACTTGAGGTCCACTTGTTCACCTATTTAAAGGTGAGGCCATGAGGCATTTTGTATGAGAGCAAGGCCTAGTTGTATGTATAAGCAACTTAATAAGCAAGATATTTTTCTTGTATTTTGTGAGTCCCTCTCCTCCACACACTTGATCTATCATGAGCACCACGTTTCTTATCATGGTATCTAGAGCCTAGGTGAGTTCAAACTTTGTGGTGTAGAGAATAGGTCAAAATTATCCACTTTTTGCTCATCTCCTTTGTGTGGAGCTCAACCTCCAGCCCTTGGAGGCCTTCCACAAGCATGTAGAGGGCTCATCACTCCACGAATCCTTCATGAAAGTTGAAGAGCAGCACTGGGCATTGCAGTTCGTACGGCTAATTTCATGATAGCTGGTGGCGCTGCGACGGCATTGCCCACGAAGTAGCTCGCCTGCGTTTTCTGCCTGCTGCGCTGGTCGTACAGCCATTGCTTGGTGTAGACCACAATAAGCCAAGCCATCTTAGGGCTATGGTAGCCCATTGAGTGGAGGACACATAGCTCTGACTAGAGCTCCAACTGTCCACGCATTCGCCGGCTGGAAGCAAAAGACCAGGCATGGGTTCATTTTCTTACCTCAAGCTCTCCATTAAAGCTTGTTTTTTGGGTTTTTGCTCTCTCTAATCATCTCTCCCTTCCACTAATCACTCAAGTGTGAGAGTGCATTAGTATTGCTGGTCCTAATCTTGATTTTGAAGTGTTTTCCATCTACATGAGGTAGCCATAAACCTCATACCCGTCAAGCTTCAACACCGACATCAAGTTTTAAGCTTTCAAAGTGATTAAAGTGTGCTTCTAAGCACTAATTGTGTTGTTTAACACTAATCACTCTATTAATCAAGCAAAGGGAGGTTATCTTAAAGTGTTTTTAAACACTCATAGTGTTATTAAACACTAATGGTGAGTTAATCACCAAAATAAGTGTTATTTTACACTAAAAATGTGCTTTTTAGCACTAATTGTGTTTTATACACACAAATGGTGATATTAATCATCAACTAAAGTGTTGCTAAACACTAAGGTGGTCTTAATCATCAAAGGAGGAGGTCATCTACATTACGGAGGCTCTTCTTCATCAACATGGAGGCCGGGCATACACCATAAGTGCTACATTTCAAGCCTTCATCAACAAACCGCTTCTTCCAAAGAAATGGTGCAACCATGAACCAATTATTTTCATCTCATAAGCTAAAGAGGTTGAAGAATTCTGGTTTTTTTATCATAAAACTCAGATTTTTGAGTGTTCTTAAAGTTGGGCACATGTACATTAAGTGCTCATCTTCAATGTTTATGTGTGTTACCCTTGAGGCCCTTGTTTGTAAGAGGCATAGGCAAGCCATAAGCCGTATGCTCTCGTTTCCCAAGCCCAAGGCACTTCATTCCGCTGCATAGTCTGATTTTTCATCATATAAGATGAGTTGTAAGGTTGAGCATAGAATCCCTAAATGCTCTACCTTATTGGTTGTCATGATTTTAAGCATTTTTTGGCATTACTTTTGTAAGAGGCATTGGCAACATTATGAGCCATGTCCTCTCCTTCTTGAGACAAAGATGATAATCCTTATTTGTTTCAGTATTTACCTCAACCAATTACTCATTAAGCTTGTAACTTCAAACCCTAAAGGGTATCATTTAACTAACATGCATAAAAGCTATTGTAATTGTGGAGTAGACACTGCCCTTGACCAATGCATAAGGCAAGTGGTAAGACCCTCCCTTTCCCTTCCCCATTTAAATCTACCTCACTACCCATGGAGGAGATATGGTATTCAAGGAAGCATAAAGCATGTTGGAGGACCATCTAAAAGCAAACCACTTAAGCAATGGTGGTAGCCTGCTTATGATCATTGTGTGAGAATGGTCAAGGTGGAAAGCATATGGTGGAAGCAATGGCATGTATGTCTCAACCATGTCATCTACAAGAAGCCAAGCAAACACAAAGAGTGGGGTGCACCATCATTGAGGTGTACATCTTCATCGACAAACAAATTAAAGACTTAGATGGCATCAATGTAATAGCCTCTAAGGCTCTAGGAACACTTTTGTAAATCCTAGATTACCACACCTATATTCCAAGCCATGTACGC
Organism: Cibotium barometz; assembly: GCF_041138505.1. Classification (NCBI taxonomy): domain Eukaryota; kingdom Viridiplantae; phylum Streptophyta; class Polypodiopsida; order Cyatheales; family Cibotiaceae; genus Cibotium; species Cibotium barometz. The sequence goes on along the minus strand of NC_141079.1, from coordinate 31,368,369 downwards.
CTAATGTTATAAAGGCATCTTATGTCCAATACCTCCTATTCCATCCTTCCATAATTGGTATTGAGGGGGGTATTAAGAGACTAAGGTTGAGTAGAAGGGTGAGAGAAGGGTGTGAGTGTGAATGGACTTGAGGTCCACTTGTTCACCTATTTAAAGGTGAGGCCATGAGGCATTTTGTATGAGAGCAAGGCCTAGTTGTATGTATAAGCAACTTAATAAGCAAGATATTTTCTCTCCTCCACACACTTGATCTATCATGAGCACCACGTTTCTTATCAATGCTATGTTTATGTCATCACCTTCAAAGTATTGTCCTAGTGCATTGACATGAATTGTGGGTGCGCCTTTGGGTTGTGGGTTGTGTGGTGATGGAGTAAGTCTGGGGATAATGGGGCTCAAATTCGTCCAAGGAATTTGAGTTAGCTCCCTTTTCCATAGAAGCATGCAGTTTGTGTTCCATCCAATCCCAAAGGTCATTCCATAAATTTGGACTAAGGTTCCTATAGGCATTTGGATTTGGGAGGAAAGGAAGGCAGAGATGCCAGCCAAGTCGCGTGTTGATGAGTAGGGGCTTCTGGAGGGGCGGGGTCTCAATCATATGGTGGACCAAAAATAGTAGTTAGGGAAGTCCTTGATCCAATAATCTATGCCACAATCGTTACAAATTGGTCGGTGGCATGTTTGAGGGCATAGCTTGGTTGAGTTGAGGAAACTTTAGAGGGCATTCCAAAACTTGATGGGGACCTTGATAGTAGTAACATTGAAGAGGTATTCTCCTTTCTGGTGCATTAATTTCTTGGCCCCTTCCCATTGTAGCAAGTTGGTAAACTGGCTTTACTCCCCCTCTCCCATCGACTACATAATAGTCGGGATGAAGCTCTGTGGGGTCCTCAATAAAGAGGTGTGGGGTGGGTTCGACATCCACCTCATATTCTTGGTAATCAGTAGGCTCCTTGAAGCTTACTTGATTAAGAGTTGTTGCGTGTGGGATGCTCAACCATTACTTGATTTATTACAAAACCAAGGGCTAGCATTCGTTACAATGATGACAATGCTAGCTGTGGTCTTGTTGTGTTAGCAATAGCCTACAGGTGTGTTCGGCAATCTCAGGCTTCTCATGACCATGGCACCCACAAAAGCTACAATTACAATTGTAATGAGCTCTTAAAATTGGACATTCACTGGTGGTATGTCCTTGACGGCAAATGAAACACCAATGTATCTCTCTCCTTAGGTATATGTGCACATTGTCCAAAGCTTTGGTAGCCTTAATTTCCTCTTGGAGGGACTTTGGGAAGTTTGTCCAAGTCATTTCTACTAAAGTATTACCTTTAGCTACAAGTTTTGCAGTGGTGGTGCTATGACCTTGACTAATTGTGCTGATGCAACAAACTTGGATTTTGAAGCTCTGACTCCCTTTATCATCAACTTATCCTTAAGTTGGATGGCATTAGCTATGATGTCCTCCCAGGTGGTGATATCTCATGACCAAACCATTATGGATATCTTCATGTGCTGAAGCTTGTGGATAAATCAATCAAGCAGCTGATTATTGGAGAAGCGCTCATGTAGAGCACAATGATAGTTTAAATGCTTTGAGATGATTAATAAAGTCTCTCATCATCCACTGATTCATCTTCTTCTCTCTCAGCTTTGTAAAACTTTGAAGCCACACTCCACAAAGCTCCCTCACACACAAACTGCTTAAGAAATAACCTTCATAGCTCGATAAAGTTTAGACGTTGTTCAAATCTTAGGGTCTGATAGGCCTCACAAACTTGATCAAAAACCTTGAGATATCTTCTAGGATCACCCTCTCCATTGAACTTGTGCATAAGCGTCGCAATTTGTGCATCCTTTCTAGAGATACTCCGTCCATTATCTCTCTTGACTGGTCATATACTTTCAGCCATTTCTCTCCCCAATGCTTGCGCAAAGGCTACTGGATTATTTAGGAGGGTTGCTGCTGCTAGGAGTACTAGTATATGAGGGGTAACATGTGGTACAAATGGTGTTGCTTGTGCGGACGTAATGACATGAATCTCAGAGGAGTAACATGAGTCCTATAGGTGGGAGGTCGTACAGGAATTCCCATAAGTACCGATGACATATGAAACATGGACGCCACTCGTTTAGTCATTTGTGAAGATGTCCCCTGTTACTCTCGATTGCATTTGAAAAATAGAGGAAGACAAAAGGAATCGAGGATGTTGGATGAAGGTTCCTCCTTCTATGAACCTAGTAGATGATATGGATGTGTTGACTACACTTGGAGCCATTGTTAGAGGGACAAATACAACTGTGGTTGCCATACTTTGTGATCGAGGGCATGAAATTAATGGGTAATGTTGCATGGTTGGTCACAAGTGGTGCCATTATGAGCGGTGTAGCACCCATTACCACAAAGTTTATAATTATACTAACAACATCTTGGGTGGGTATCTCTCTACTACAGTCTTAGAATGTAAAGTTTGTGCTAGTAGATTCTTGGTGTCTTATGTAACCTTGAGGAACAACAGTAGCATCAATCGGGGCTTGGTCTATTGTGTAGCCGAATGATACTACAAAAGTAGGATCCACTAGGCTCACAGGAGTTGTTACCATTTTGCTCATTGTGGGCATTCTTGCTTTGGATGTCCCGACTTGTGCCATAGGTCTTTGGATTCCTTTATGTTCAATGATCCTATGTATACAATCGTAGATGCCTTGCAATCATTCCTCCTTTGTTGTGGCCCCAGATATTGATTGGACAATTCCTTCCCAACAACTAACACCATAAGCTTGGGCTATAAAAAAATCCACAAGAGTCTCTGTTGATGCGTTATACTCCCATTCATTTGTTAAAAGATGTTGATCCAAGATTTGCAAGCCTAGCTCTTTTCCCGAGGAGGTAGATGTAATGTTATTGCCTGGGTCAAGACTGTTGGAGTATTACTTGTGTAGTCTTGGCTTGGGACTTGTTTTGGGTGCACTGAGCTATTTGGGCTGCTATCGTTGCTGTGCCAATTGCAGAGTCTCTTCTTCCTTTACTTTAGCAACCTAGATTAGTGCCTAGATACTACTTGTGCTTGTTCTAATGTTTTGTGCGGGGGTGGTTTGATGGTCACAATTGCAATACAAAAATAGGAGCTGTATGGACAATGATATCAACATGAATGCTCCCTTCTTATAACAATGAGACTACACCAGGTGTGTCTCTAGAGTTTATCACCTCAACTCCGTTAACATGTAGTCTGTATATAGTAAGATTTGGTTTAGAGGTAGCGGTTAAGGCCGAATCTCTAAGGTAGCTAGCTACATGGTTCGAAAAGATTGGTAGTTGGCCGGATTGGTGAGGCGTGGTTAGGGTTCTCACTTCTTGGGACTGGGGATCCTTCCCCATTGACTCGAAGAAGTCAGATGAAGTATCACTGGCCCCTATTGTAGGTCCTTGTACAATGTTAAATTGGGTTCTGATCGAAGGTCTTGAGCCTAGTGTAGGTTGGTACATACCTAGCTCTAAGTCAGATGAAGTATCATTGGCCTTTATTGTAGGTCCTTGTACAATTTTAAACTAGGCTCCAATCGAAGGTCCTGAGCCTAGTGTAGGTTGGTACAAACCTAGCTCTATGGATCCACTTTCCTCTAAATTAGTCTCTAGAACCTGCTACTACCCAGATCGTAGATGCATGTGAGTATGGGGTGTTTGAAGGTCCTACAAATGTCCCGGACAAGTTTGAGAATTTTTGAATTCTTTTTTTTTTTGGACTGTCCAAAGTATTTCCAAAACGCTTTTTTGGTGTTTCTTAACTCGTCTAGCACAAAAAATAACGCTTTTTTTGGGTCAATCAAGCGTTATAGGCATTGGCTCCCATAGTTAAGCTCCTTATGGAAAAATGTATTTTTTTGGGATGTTACACAAGTTGTGTCAAAATGATTGCAATGTCCCAAAACACATTTTGGGTCAACTTGTGTATGCGCTTTTCCAAAAATTTCTATACTTTTAAAAACCGCGAACCTTTTTTCTTTTTCCTTTTACCTTTTCTCTTTTAAACTTGTTGATTTTTTTTATTGTTTTGTTTTTTTACTTTCATGGTTTTGATTTTTTATTTTACCAAAAAGGGGTATTTTTAGAATCTTTGACTCGTAGACTTGCCTAAAAGTCTGCGCGATTGAATACGGCTAGCCCATCCCAAATTATCCAAAATTGATTAATGCTAGAATTTGAATTTTTGTGACTAGTGGCCTAAAAGGCTGTACACCATTAAATGCGGCCAGCTAGTCAAGATGCCCTAAATTAAAAAGAGGATTAAGAATAATTGACATGCGTATTTGCACACTTATGCAAAAACACAGAAACCTACAAAAATACATAAATTTTTGTGTTGTAAATCTTCCTTTAATTTCAAATTTTATCCTAAATTTGTCATGTGAGGGGTCAAAATTAGGGTAAAAACTATGCTATGAAGCCAATTCTACGGTCAGTTGTTCAACCAGCTTCTTTCTATTATATGCTCATTTGATTGTTTTACATTTTGAAAATATAAAAAATTCAAAAGCCAAAAATTGTACAAACAATAAAAATTACAGAAATACCAAAAATTGTAATGAGAAACACAAAGTAAACACAAATTTGTAATGCAAAAAGTAAAAAATTAGGAAAACAGACGCCTTCCATAGATTTTCTTTCTTTCATTTTTTCCATTATTGAAAAAAATAGAAAACAGAAACATAACAAAAGTTAACCATACACACACACACACATTCAAAATGCACAGTGGCTATATGATGGAGCTATTCCCCTTCAGTAGAGCAGTGCCACTTATGGAGGGCCCTTACACCACCGAAAAGGCACAGGGAATAGCCAAATATCGTGGGGCTTTGACCAATTGCACTCGGGAGCACAAATAGCTCAACCGAGAAGCTAATCTACCATGGACTAACGCACAAAATATAAACGGGGGTGTGTCACTCACCTTCTGAAATGCTGGTTACTGGGATTCTCATGGCTATCGTCACTGCAGGAGAACTTGAGAGCTCCACTCCACCGCTGCCACCACACTCCAATGGAGGCTCAACCCTTCTCTCACTCAACCTCTCTCTCACACATACACAATGAGCAAATAATAGCTCTAATTGGATTATGCAAGAAGCAAGAGAATGGAGAAGAAGAGCACTCTATTCGTCCTCGCTGCATAAGAGAATGAATGATGAGAATTACAAATTGACCCTTATCTTGGCCCCCAACATTCACACCTTGGTTGGCCATACTTAAAATATAGGTCCCTGGCTATCCAAGGCCGCCTAGGAGCAAACACTTAATCTAAGCATTCAATCCCAATACTTAATCCCGTGGTGCACCTTTTAATAGACAAGTGGTGATCGCACATGTAAAATATGAAATTCATGGTTTTTAAGTGAATTCCAACCATTCTAACGCATGTGGCCCAAAGGTGGTGAATATGATATGGTGGCTATTCATTGGCACCATAGAGGTCTCCGACAAGGGTTAACCAGATTCAATAGAGTGTAGGAGTGTAGTGTCCATGAATGAGATGGTTTGGTCAAAGAAAAATAGGTGGACAAGGTGGGTTTGCGGTCCGATGTTGATACGGGCTAGGATGGTGTGAAAGGTGGAAATAGGGTCTGATAAAAACATTGAATTGAAGCAAATACAGGGCCAAGGTGCGGTTAATGAGGGCAAGGGTATCCATGGGATACCAGCTCATGGTTAGCAAAGTGTCGAGGTCTATAGCCCATGAGAGAGGCACGTCTAGCTTCCTTTGATCATGCCCTTCTAATGGGGTATCATCCAAGGCAAGGGCCTCCATTTTATAAACTTTGTCATATGCCTTAGTGATAAGGATTTCTTTGTGGAGAGGAGGAGACCTTGGTAGGCTACTTTCCTAGTAGCCACTTTGCTCATTGCATGGTTCTACTCTTGGAAATCCTTGAGAGCTTTGGTCCCCTCATGTGTTTGGCAGGCAGGTAGCGTCACACTCTTTTGTAAAGTGGTAAGCCACATGGACCGCTTGGGCCTCCTTTGACTTTATCTTGCTTGAGCTTGTCTAGGAGTGGGTCTCTTTGTGCTTTATGTGCATGGGGGCTTAGTATTGAAGTTGAAGCGCATCCATGTCTTGCTTGTGATTTGGGCTAGCTCCTCCTAGGTTTTGATTGCTACCAAAAGCTCAATCTGAAGCTGATGCTTCTTGAGCTTGGGCTTGGCATTCTTCTCATGCAGCTCGAAGCAACATGTGGGAATGGCTAAGCTTCTTCCCTCTTTCTATATGTATGCATCCTGGATCTTGAGCTCTTATTATTTCCAAAGAATGTGATTCTTGGAAGTTGTGGTGATTTGATCGATATGCTGGACCCATCACTGAGAGTGTCAATGCTAGAAGTATGGGGGATCTACAAAATCATGGGATGGTTTTGATGGAAAGAGGTAGTTTGTGAAAGAACAATTTATAACATCCTGTATGGGATGCTCTGGGACAGAAGGCCGATTAAGGTAGATGTGGTGGAGGTTGGGACAAACTAGGAGTTGGTTATGGATTTGGGGAGATTGGTTGGAGGCATCTCATGGGCTACTAGGTGACTCTCTTGATGGGCATCTTTAACTTGGGATCCATGCGACTCTCCCAAATGTGGCTTAATAGGGTGAATAAGTCTTTAGGCTCAAATATATCACTAGTGGAGCCAAGAGGAGCTTCTCCTTAAGTGGACTAAGGAATGTAGATGGTGGCAGGGTAGGAAGTTGGGTAGGAAGTTGAGGTCAAGGCTAGAGTCAACAGGGAGTGTGTGGTTGGTACCTCCTTGAGGAAGAAATGTATGGATTACATTATGGCCCCTATTTGTGTGTCTTCAAAGATTGGGGCTTGGGGGTGTTAGGGGAATGTGAAACCACCGGGCTAGGCACGTGATAGGAGTAGGAATCTCTTTATCAATGGCATGACAAAGGATCTTTGTGAGCGTATGTATGCAATATACCTTTCTAGCCAAGTTCTTGCAAGGTTTGGAGAGATCAGTGGTGAAGGCTCTAGCCCAATTTGTTAGCTGTCCAAAAATTAGCTTGGTTAAGTTGGTGAGGGACATCATTATGGTAGTCTCGAGTCTTCTAATGAGTGACAAAGGGCACAAGTTCTTATTAGATATAAGGTAGTACTACACTATGAGGTTATACACTTATGCCATGGACACTTTTATTCCACTGGGTTCTTTCCCATGGCCCTCCAGGTGTGATTTGGCACCTTAGGGTCGGCTTGTGTGTAGGTGGCCTCATTCGCGGTTTGGCGTTGCTTGCTTATTTATACTTTCTCTTTGTACTTATAGAGATCTTCATCTCTCTTCTTTGAGCTTGCCAATCTCTCTCAAACTACCCCTTTTATGTTCTTTCACACTACCACTTTTATGTTCTTTCACACTACCCCTTTTATATTCTTTTCTTTGAGCATTGTGTGTGTGTGATTCTAGCTCTCCATTCTATGTGAGCTAACAGTGGTATTAGAGCAAAGCTTTCCATAGCTTGTTTTTTGGTTACTATGTTCAAGTTTTCCATAGCTTAGCCTTTTGGTTTTTATCTAGTGCTCAAGTTAAATCTTGTTAGTGGTGGTGTAGCTTAAAGCTTTCTTTCTCCGTGAACAATGATGGAGGCTACTTCTTCTTGAATCAACCCTTAAATTTCTTCATTTTACCACTGACCCCACAATGAACATGGGATTCACATGATGCTCAAGCTTTGGCATTGATTGTCTTGTTAGTTAAAATGTCTATTTTTCCACATATCTTCTCTTGTAAAACATCCATGCTTGCTTGGAATACTTTAGGAATTATGTATTAGGATAATAATGATATAAGGATTACCTATCTCAGAATGTAACTTGATAATGAAAATATGCTAGGATTGAATATTTAACAAAAGTACAAGGCTTGAGAGAGGAGATGAAACAAGACTCTCATAAAGATGATTAGGGCATGGTTAAAGTTTAGTAGCTTCCACAAGTTTTGGATAGAAGCAATTCTTTGTGCTACCTATGTGCTGATGAACAAGTGTCCCACTAAAGCTTTGAAGACTATCACTCCTTTATGAGGCTTGTTTCAATTGAAAACCTAACGTTAAATATATGCATATTTTTAGTTGTTTAGCATATGCACATGTGCCAGCACAAAGCAGAACTAAGCTTGATGACAAGGCAGTGAAATGCATTTTTATTGGTTATAGTGCTGAAAGCAAAGGTCATCGTCTCTATAAATAATCCTCTCACAAAGAAGATCATTGTCGGTAGGGATCTCACTTTTGGAGAGGATTTTATCTATCTAATGATGGAATTCAATTCTCTAGACATGTTTGATGGGTTATTTACCTATGCCAATATCTATTGATTCTCAACAGATTTTACTTACTAATCCTTGTTTATTGAGGGGGGAATGCTCAAGGATTTGATGCCATCAACATTAGATGAACTAGAAGATTTAGTAAGTTGAAAGATCACTAATCAATGAATCTAGGAATATGGCTAGATTCCTTGAATCAGCCTACTGGAAGATGCAGTAAACATTGAAAGATCACTAATAAATAAATATAGGCTGCCTAGATGGATAGCATATTGTGCTCATTTGCAAAGAAAAACCAATTATGGTTTTAGATCCACTTCTTTAAGATATATTATTGAGTGCATTTCTTAGTTCTCTACATGATATAGATGAACTTGAGTCCTTTAAAGAGGCTCAAGAAGATCCAAATTGGGTAATAGCCATGCATGATAAAATTTATGCCATGCACAAAAATAGTACTTGGGATTTAGTGGATTTACCACTTGGAAAGAAAGCTATTTATACTAAGTGGGTTTTCAAAATCAAGAGAAAGATAGATGGAATTGTTAACGTATTTAAGGCCATACTTGTTGAAAAAGGTTATGCCCAATAGAAAGGGATTGATTATGATAAAACTTTTGCTCCCCTTTCCCATATGACCACTATCCAATTTGTTATTGCTTTGGCAACCCATGTTGGAATTAGGGTTGCAAGAATGCACACACAACTTCAAGAAGATGAGGAAGCTTGAGCACAACACAGCAGTATATTATGAGTGCCAAAAATGAAAGATAACAAGCCCTAGAAGATAATGGGCGTATATACAATGCACGGGGGAAAAAACCTCCTAGTGAGGGAAAAAGTGCCCCGGCGGTCCTAAGTGTGTTCACACACATCACTACTATAATATGGTAACAAATCCCCCCTGGAGTGATGCGGTGAACAAGAGCTAGCACTCATGTATAGGGAAGTGCCTAGCTATGTGGACGAATCCACAAAAGGGAGTAAGCCCAAAGCTTTGCGAAAAGCTTCGAACTTCTCACGAGGCAGAGCCTTTGTGAAAAGGTCTGCAAGGTTATCCTGTGTTGGCACATAAGCCAAACTGATCTCTCCTGCAGAGAGTCTCTCCCTGACATAATGGTAGTGCACCTCAATGTGCTTCGTACGAGCATGGAACACTGGGTTCCGCGCAACTGCCAATGCGCTCTGACTGTCAGTGAAGATGGTGGTGGCAGATGGCTGCCCAACACCCAAATCAGCCATAAGGCGTCTGAGCCACACACACTCAACCGTAGCTGTGAAAGCTGCCCTGTACTCAGCTTCACAACTAGAAGTGGCCACAGTAGGCTGCTTCTTGCTCAACCATGATATGCATGAGCTTCCAAGCATGAAGCAAAAACCACTCGTGGACACGCGTGTGTCATAACAACCAGCCCAGTCAGAATCTGAAAAAGCATGTAAATCTGGCGGCAATGATCCCCCCTTGGGATAAAACAACCCAAGATGCCGAGTACCACTCAAATAGCGAAAGATACGCTTCACTGCCTGCCAATGCTTAATGCCTGGGCTATGCATAAATCTGCTCACCTGTGAGACTGCAAACTGAATGTCTGGCCTCGTAATGCATACATAAATGAGGCAACCAACAGCTGTCTGATAGAGTGTGACATCAAAGTGATCTCCAGCATCATGAAGACTCAACTTCAAACCTGTCTCCATTGGAGTAGCAATAGGCTTGCAGTCTTCAAGGCCAAATCTCCGCAACAATGTTTCAATATACTTTGTCTGACACAAAGCAATACCTCCATCACACTGCTTAAATTGTATCCCCAAATAATGATGCAAATGCCCCAAATCTGACATCTCAAAAGAGGCATTCAAATCAGCCTTAAAATCAGCAATATGACTCTCATTTGGTCCTGTGAGCAGCATGTCATCGACATAGAGAGCAATGATTAGATGTACACCATCCACACGTTTAACATACAAAGTGCTTTCTGTTGGACTATTCTGAAACCCATGTGCAGTCAAATATGCATGTATTTTTTCATACCAAGCTCGTGGAGCTTGCTTTAAACCATATAAAGCCTTTTTTAACCTGCACACTTTGTTTTCCTGCCCTCTTTGAACAAAACCACGAGGCTGCGATACATACACCTCCTCATGCAAATCTCCATTTAAGAACGCAGTCTTTATGTCCAGCTGATGTACATTCCAACCATTATGAGCTGCTAATGCACAGATGCTACGAACAGTGGTCATACGACATGTGGGAGCAAAAGTCTCATCAAAATCAATGCCCTTTTCTTGAGCATAACCTTTTGCAACAAGCCTAGCCTTATGGCGATCCACTGTGCCATCAGGCTTACACTTCAATTTGTAAACCCACTTAGTGCCAATGGCCTTCTTGCCAGGGGGCAAGTCACATAAAGACCATGTACCATTCTTCATAATAGCATCGTATTCTGCTTGCATAGCAGCCATCCAATTTTCTGAACTTTGTGCCTCATCAAATGAAACAGGCTCACTTTCATCGCACATACTAGAAACAGCCAATGCATAACAATCTGACGCATAAGAGGCACCATGAGAGCCAGAACGAGTGCGACTAGACAAAGGGGCATCCAACTTGCTGTCACGCAAAGTCTGCACCAGCCATCTAGGCATATTCCTAGAGCCCTCAATCTCTTGTCTCTCATCCTCAAGTGCATCACGCACATCTGCATCAGATATAGGCTGATCTGTGCCATCATTTAAAACCTGCATAGGCTGAAAAACTGCCTCATGAGGTATTGCACTTGACTGTGCACCACTGAAAAGAGGCAACAATGTATCATAGACATCACGTGAGCTGATATCTGTCTCCTTAGTACATGAAACCAAGGGCTGAACTGCATCTTCCACAAATACAACATCACGGCTAACCAAAATGCGCTTTGTCTGTGGATGATACAAACGATAGCCTTTGCTCTCAGCACTATATCCAACAAAAATACATTTGACAGCTTTGTCATCCAATTTTCTGCGATGTTGCACAGGCACTAATGCATATGCCAGGCAACCAAAAACACGTAAATGGCCAACAGATGGCTTGCGGCCATGCCAAGCCTCATATGGAGTGACAACCTGTAATGCTTTGGTGGGACACCTGTTTAGTACATAAGTGGCACACATGACAGCCTCAAGCCAAAAACCATGTGGTAGACTTTGACTCTTAACCATACATCTTGCCATTTCCATGAGAGACCTGTTTTTTCTCTCAGCCACACCATTTTGCTGTGGTGTATACGGCACTGTACATTGGTGTTTTATCCCACGCTCAGCCAGAAATGCATTAAATTCTGAAGACATATACTCCCCCCCTCGATCTGAACGGAGGGTGCCCATCTTACTTTCTGACACATTTTCAGCCATAACCAAAAACTGTTTGAAGCACAAAAACACTTCGGACTTTGCCTTCAAAGGATATACCCATGCATGCCTGGTAAAATCATCAATGAAAGTCACGAAGTAAAGGTAGTTTCCAAATGAAGGAGTTTGCATGGGACCACAAACATCACTGTGAACAAGCTGCAATCTGCGTTCAGCTCTCACTGATCCATCTTTGGGAAAGGAAGCACGCTGCATTTTACCCAATATGCAGCCCTCACAAACATGCTTGACAGGTGCCTCAAGCTTAGGCAAAGAAGACACCATTTCAGATTTCTGCAGGCGCAGCAAACTTGCAAAATTCAGATGACCAAAACGTGCATGCCACAGTTTTGCATTTGAAATAGCCTGCGTATCCATTATAGCACATGCTGAATCCTCTGCACATTTGCCATCCATATTGAGCTTATACAGCCCTCGACATAGTGAACCAGATGCTACAATGATGTCACCACAAGAGAGATCATGAACAGTACATCTGTCATCCACAAATTTTACAACCAAACCTGTTTTGGCAAATGCGGAGACTGACAGCAGATTCTTTTTGATCCCTGGCACATACAATGCATCAAAAAGTGTAAAGGTGTTGCCATTTGCAACATTCAGCACAATCTGTCCAACTCCTTTAACGGGATAAGAGGAGTTATTGGCACAAGTGACAGTATTCCCTGTGGGAGCAGACTCAAGGAAAGTGAATAAACTGCGCTGCGAGGTGATATGCTTAGTGGCACCACTGTCAAAGTACCATACATCTGAATCTACTGCAGACATACATGTGTCATGCAAAGATGGGTCATAACTGCACTGCGCATTGAATGCCCATTCTGTATCTAGCACAACATTAGCAGATTCATTGTTAGAAGGAGAGGCATCTGCAACAGCCATACCAGCCTCTTTCTTCTTAGCCTCTTTCGCAGCCAGCTTAGGACACGCTTTGATGACATGATCATTTCCCTTACAGTACTTGCAAAATGTCTTCTGTTTGTCACCCTTCTTCTCATCTTTGTCTTCCTTCTTTGGTTGCGCAGCATTTGCAGATTTCTGCTTACTAGAAGAAAAGCCTGCTTTACCTTTCCCGCTTCTCTGATTAGCAACGAAAGCTTGATCTGCGACACGCATAATATTCCTGTTTTGCCTTGACTGGTCTTCTTGCAGCAAAACAGAAACTAACTCCTCAAATGATAAGGCATTGGGATTGCCTTTCATCATCAAGCGAAGAGTGGAAGCAAAACCCTGATAAGAATCTGGTAGACCATTCAAAACAGTCTGCACAAGTGAACTGTCTGACAGGATTTCATCTGCAGAAATGAGCTGCTCTTTGAAATCCTTGATCTTTGTCAAAAAGCTATCCATAGAATCACCTTCGTTCATATGCTCACTCTCCAACTGTTTTCGGAGGTAAGCAACACGAGCCTCATTTCTTGCCTGATACAATGTGGCAAGTACATCCCAAGCATCCTTAGAAGTCCTGCAGGAGCGAATATGTGGGATAATGGTACGTTTGACAGACAGCGCAATCAAGGCATGAGCCTGCGCATCTCTACCATCCCAACGAATCTGCTCTGCTGAAAGTGGTGGTTCTCGAACAGCTGCTACAGCACTTGTGCCTGCACCATCATCAACAGTACCTGTTTCTGATGTGTTTGCAGCATTCCCAGCCACAATAGGACGTGCATCAATACCCTGCACAATGTTCCATAACCCCTTTGCTACCAATACATGTCGCATCATATATGCCCACAATGGATAGTTGGTGCCATCCAACTTATCCTCAGCAGCCAACATGCGGAATACATCATTGTTGTCAGCCATGGCCAATGACTGTACTACTAGATGTAAATGCTGTCTGTGAGAGGTAAACCTGTATAAAATCGACCTGTGCTATGTAGCACAGCCCAAAACAGACGAATGGGCACCTGTCCTGCAGATTTCAATCTTGACAGAAAATCTGCACAGTAGGACGATATTGCCTGCGCAGTACTTGGAATGCAAAAACGGAGGGCGAAATGACCTCAGATCAAAATTCTGAAACGACCAAGCCCTACGGGCTTCCCCAAAGCATATACTAACCTGCAGACGCTCGTGAAACCTCGTCGCAATCGGAGGAGATGAAGCGGCAGGTGCCGGTGATGCTGCCCGGGAGGAGGAAGCCTGCTCTGATACCAATTGTTGGAATTAGGGTTGCAAGAATGCACACACAACTTCAAGAAGATGAGGAAGCTTGAGCACAACACAGCAGTATATTATGAGTGCCAAAAATGAAAGATAACAAGCCCTAGAAGATAATGGGCGTATATACAATGCACGGGGGAAAAACCCTCCTAGTGAGGGAAAGAGTGCCCCGGCGGTCCTAAGTGTGTTCACACACATCACTACTATAATATGGTAACAACCCATCATCAATGGAAAGTGCACCAATTAGATATTGAAACAATGCTTTTGAATGGTGACTTGAGTAGGAAGAAGTTTAATCAAAGTACATCAAGGCACTGTTCAAGAGTTTCAATATGGAAAGTTGCAAACCTATCTTTAAACCAATGGAGCCTAGTGTAAAGCTTATAACATGGTGTAAAGTTGATCAAGCAGTCATTAAGCAGTCAAAGTACATCAAGGCACTATTCAAGAGGTTCAATATGTAAAGTTGCAAACCTATATTTACACCAATGGAACTTGGTGTAAAGCTTAGTTTTTGTAGGATGCCAGTGAACCATTCGACATAACCACTTATGATCAAACTGTTAGATGCCAAATCTATTACTATAACTCACATCCAATATGATGTCACAGCTTTCAAAGTTTATACATTGCCCAAGTACTAAGCATTAGAAGGCAGTTACATGTATCTTCTATACTTGCAAGGCACTCAAAAACTTGGCTTATTCTATGCCAAGGGGGTGATTTAGAAATGAGTCCTTCACTGATTCCAATTCAGTAACTTGCCTTATTACCAGTGTTGGTTTTCGTGTACCATAGCTTATAGTTATGCCAACTTCAGAGTTAGTATGTTGGTGCCACAATCTTCTTACTAAGGGGCTTGTAGGTTTTTCCAATAGCTTTGAGAATGCCTTTTTCAATGCTTTGAATTTGTCAAAAGGTATGGTGCTTTGAAATTGTCAGCACTTCAAGTTTGCCAGTGGCATGGCGAGTATGGTGCTTTGAATTTTCCAGTGCTTTGAAATGGTGCTTGGCCGAGGTGACTTGCAAGTGTGGTTGCAATGACGATGAAGATGTTGGTGTTGTGTTATGGGAGAGGTCAAGGGGGGAGGTTCTTGCTATCAAAGAATCTATGGTTGGGTTTTGTTGTAATGGTGTGGTTGAGAGGTCGTTCTTGCTCTCTCTCTCTCTCTCTCTAATAGCTCAAACCATAATTCACTTCTTCTCAGAACTACTCTTACATTAAGAATATGGCTTCATCAAACATTTTATCTCTCACTTTAATATAGCTTCATTAAAGAGCATGCATATAATCTCTCTCCCTCTCTCTCTTAGTTGGTTTAGCGTGATCAATGAACTTAGAGGAAAAAGAATCTATGTACATGCATATGTAAGAGCACCATCAAGCACACTATAATTTGACTAGGCTTCTCTCTCTCTCTCTCTCTCTCTCACACACACACACACACACACACACTTTTTCGCAATGCCTCTCTCACTCAAATATGCTCTCTACCCTTCTATAATGCCTCTCTACCCACATCTCCACCGCCCTCTCTCTCGGCTTTGAAAACCAATCTCTTTCTCTCTCAAAGACACACTCTTCAACCATTCTCTACATTCTTCATCATCATCTTCTTCCTCTGGTCGGTATTTCAATGTATGTTTATAGTTTATAGTCTATACAGAAAACATTTCCTATAGTCCGGATCCTTCTACTCCCACCCACATCGCTTATCACCCCCTGCCTACAGCCGGCGGATCCTTCTACTCCCACCCACACCGCTTATCACTGGTAGGATCTGGAGAGCTCTATCTTCCATCACTGTCCTTTAAAAGTGAAGCTACCCAAAGGGATCAAACAAGAGCCTACCACTCACTGATGATGCCAAAATGAGACTCTAGCGAGAGCAACAAGATGAAGAGATTCTCTCTCTCTCTCTCTCTCTCTCTCTCTCTCTCTCTCTCTCTCTCTCTCTCTCTTACACACACACACACACAAAACATTTCACTCTCTCTACCACACCCACTCAGTCGATGGATTTTTGGATGGGCACGGGTGGCATCTCACATGTACCAAGACTAAGCACATTGAAGTGCATTACCACTATATAAGGGAGAGACTCTAGGCATGAGAGATCAATCTAAATAAATGCAGCGCACATGATAATGTGGCAAATATTTTCACTAAAGCTTTATTAGGTGAAATTTTATAAGGCCTTCCACAAATCCTTGGCCTCTTCCCTTTTAGATACTGATCTACAATTTCTATAAAACTCACATTTGTACTATAGGGGGGTTTGTTAGATATTTGGTAGTACTACCCTATGGATCATGTGCTTATGCCATGGGAACTACCCTATAGGGGGGTTTGTTAGATATTTGGTAGTAGTACCCTATGGATCATGTGCTTATGCCATGGGAACTTTTGTCCCACCATTGGGTTTTCACCATGGCCATCTAGGTGTTAGCTAGTATATAGGTGTGAATGGGAACCTTAGGCTAAACTAGTATAAAAGAAACCACATCCTCAATTTAGGGTTGCTATTAATTTTATAGTTCATTGTACCTTGAGCTCTTGCTCTTAGTGAACAAGCCTTTTACACTTGCTCTCTCCCCTGTGTTCTCTTTGATCTATGGAAATTAAGTGACTTTCCTTTCATAAATACTAACACAAACAAAGGGAGCTAGAACAATGGTAACACTTTGGTCTCTCTAGTTCCTATGAAATGTTCATCCCTTACATTGAAGGTGGTAACACTTTGGTCTCTCTAGTTCCTATGAAATGTTCATGTTATGTGCACATTATATGTGCATATACTAGGAGGCTAACCCACCCTAGGCATGTGAACATGGGAGCATGGGAACATGCTCTAGTGGGGTAAGGGTTAGGTCTAACCTTGGGTTGAGGTTAGGGTCAGACAACCAAGGGTCACACATGGAAATGGAGAGTTAAGAGTCACTTGAGGGCCCTTCTATATAATAGGGACATGGGGCACTCTCAAGGGATGTTCTCTTGTGTAGAGCATTGTGTCTACTCTCTTGCCATTTCATGCTAGAGCTATGTGCTGCTGGAATGAAGTCATATCTATTGGTGGTTTGGGACACTAAGGTAAGATATGTGATACTTCATTGTATTTATGTGTGCACCCTTGGGCGGCTCTCAAGGTGTGGTTGGGTGGATTAGTATATACGTGGTTCATGCATGGTTATTAGCTAGAGAGATCTTAGGGTTTTAATAGTGGTATCAGAGCAATCTTTAGTTAATTTTGATGTTTTTCTCCTCTTATTTTTCTCTCATTATTCCAAATTTTTTAGCATTTTTAAAGTAAAATTTAACATTTACTAAGCAAAAAATGTTATTTTTTAGTTTGTTTTGGTGGTCTATGTGTTGGGAACGTCAATATGGCAATTGGAACACCGTGCTTCTCGACTTGGAGATGGACGTATTAACGTTGCAGGGAAATTTAGTAAGTGGAAATGCTATTTTTCTCTATTTTTATGATTAAAATAAGCATTTTATGGATTGTTTTACCAAAATACCGCACATGTTATTGTGGATATTTTGCTAAAAAAGGATTCCTCTACATCTCAAATAAATTTAGGAATTTTTTTCTAAGTTTTAGGACATTATTTGAGCATGAAATGGTAATTTTAGGCATTTTTAATACGTTTTTATGGGTTTTTTCTGCAAGCGTGTGAGCTCTAAAATATAATTTCATGCTTGCATGTACACACCATCTAGTTCTTTCCCATGTGTGTGGGATTCTTTTTCTCTCCTTCATCGAGATTTTCTTCTTTTTCCTCTTTTCTACGTGGGGACATTCTCTTATGAGGATTATTTTATTATTATTTATTATAATAAAAAGAAAACACAGAGAAAGAGAGAGAGAAGAAAATCTATGTAGAAGTGGAAGAAGGAGAAGATGGAGAAGAGGAAGGAGGTGGAGTTGGAGGAGCTTGACTCTCCCCCCTCCCCTCTCCCACTCGGTATTGTGCAGCACAAAGGGGGGGGGGGGGGGGGAGTTTTTTCCATCGCGGCTGTTTGTGCCCCCCCCCCACAGTTTCATAAAAATGTTAAAAAAACTTATAAAAGCTTTTGATTAAAGATTTATTAGTTTTTTTTAAAGGGGGCTTTACAATGCTTTGATTAAAGCTTTTTTAAAAAAGAGAATGAAAAAATTTCTTTTCCAAGATTTTTGTAAAGAAAAATTCTCTTGAGAGTTTGCACTTTTTGAATTCTAAAAGTCTTTTGACCTTCTAAATTTCGGGTTTTCTTTGTCTCTTCATTTTCCTGTGACCCATGACTTTTCGTATTTCCGGATGACCTTTCGGGTTTGGAATTTTTTTGACGATTCGTATTCTAATGTGTTCGGGGTTCATTAATATTTTTTTGAAATTTCATTGAAAATTAGACAATGGTTATTTCAAATTTATGGAATATCGAGGTTTGGTGACCGGCATGTGGTGTGTCCATTCACGTGCTCATGACCGTTCAAATTCCTTTAAAAATTTTTTTTTGCCCAAAAAATTAGGAAATCCATTAAAATTATAAATTTTAATTAGATTTGAGAATTGTCGGGTAGAATTAAAAAATTTCGTGTGATTGATGGGATTCTCAGGGTAATTTTTTTAATAATTACCAAAAATTAGAAAAATTTTAGAAATTGGTATATTTGAAATATCAATTGTATTTTGGTAAATTTTATTGCTAAAAGTTTCTAGAAAATTTTAGATTTAGAGTGCCATAAGATAGAATTTGGTGGATTTCAAAATTAGTAAATTTAGAGACCCTAGAAAAATAGAGAAATTCAAAAAAAAAATAATGATAATTCTTTTTTCTCGAGAATTTACTTTTTTCGGGGGTTATTTAGTGTTGAAGTATGTTTTTTACATGCTGACATTAGATAGATACAAATTATTTGCATATAATTAATGCGAGTGTGCCTCGTATTTGTATAGTTGTTTCCATTTGGATTAATTCTAGACAGTGTTTTCATGATTTTTTAC
The DNA here is from genome assembly GCF_041138505.1 of Cibotium barometz. Taxonomy (NCBI): domain Eukaryota; kingdom Viridiplantae; phylum Streptophyta; class Polypodiopsida; order Cyatheales; family Cibotiaceae; genus Cibotium; species Cibotium barometz. Next base: position 31,349,484 of record NC_141079.1, on the reverse strand, counting down.
CATTGTTTAGCCACCAAATGCTAATCAAAGCATTTTTTCTTATATGCAGTTAGTTCTATAGCGAATTGATTTGCTAGATCATTTTGGTCAAAATAGGGTAAGAGAAGTTGAATTTGAGTGAATCTTGATTTTTTGAAGAACTTTATTACCATGGCTCATATTAACTTCTTAGTTAATGATAATGTTGATAAGATGAGTGATCATCCAAACTTGGGCGGGGAAGATCTAAAACAGTCTACTTTGCCATAGACCTTCGAAAGAGAGAAAAGTCAGAGTACGAGTAAGAGGAGATAAAGCTTGGGGATGATCGGATGATTTCAATCATAAGCAAAGGTATTAGAAGACTCTCTATTCTCATATATCAAGTTCTGAATCTCTTATTAACGAGCAAAGACAACGATAAATGATAAATTTCTATAAGGTATATATATATATTTTTTATTTTTCAATTATATATCATTCTTAGGGATTGAGGTATGGCCCCGGCTTCTCTATTAATTGTTAATAGTGATCTATTTGAATGATTTACTAGTTAAAGTTTTTATTCTTTTAAACAACAGCATATGCCTTAATAAAGAATGTCTTATTGCAATCTCAAGTTGAAATGCTAAAATCATTCTAGGGATGATAGTCACGAGCTAGACCATAAATAAAAATCCCACATAAGGTATAATCGTCAGACTTGGCTTTAGTAGCCAATTGTCTGAATTTCTACACATAATTGTTAAAAGATTGATTTCCCATGCTATTTTTAACAAGTTTGGCAATTATTTTGAATTCATCCTCTGGTTAGACAAACTCTTTTTTAAAAACTTCCTTGAAACTTTGCCAAGTGGTAGGAATAGAACCATCTTTGAGATCCTTCCACCAAGTTAATGCCTTCCCCTTCAATAATCTCTATGCCATCTGCAGCTTTTGCGCATCACTGTGAATGGATGAAAGGCAAAATGTGTAGTCCACCTATTGAGCCAGGCATCTACACATTCCTGAGTATTCTCCTTTTTCTCACCAACCGTTGTAAGGTTCCCCCCTTTCAAAATAGGGAAAACACTTAAGATAGTCTACTAAGTCTTAACTTGGAGAAAATTTCATGGTCTTCTAAAAATCAAATCACCCATAGGGTAATTGATCATAATTTGGGCAACTACTAATCTTGATTCCTAGAGACAATGCTTTTTTCCTCATCCATGCAAGGCACAGCCGCTAGCCTAGTCTTCTAGAATAGAGTTGCCCGAGAACCTATTTATCTAGCATAGGGCTTTCACTTAATTTGTTGGAAAGCTACCCGACTAATTGGGTCCACCCATCCGTAGGATTGTGCCGTCGAGGCATTCCATCCTCCCACTTTCCACTCTACTCACACATCAGTTTGTTTTCTAATTAATCCTACCACACTGTTTGACATAAATAAATATGTTCCTTAATTAAGGCCCTTTTCACAAGGTTCATTAAAACAACCTCTTTCCATAGTACAATAATGCTAAAGACAAGATTTATATAAAATTATTTATACAAGAATCAATTCCATACAAGCCAAACCGGCTCTCTTATTCTTTTCCTTTATACTGCCGATGATCTAGAATTCGGCCCTCTAGCCTCTACATGCTGGGCAAAACCCTATGGGACCATACACCTCATCGTCGGCCGCTAGGAGGACTCAAGCTAGCTTGTTGCCCCCTCAGGCTCCATTGCTCGATCCTCCCACCCCTCAGAGAGATGTCTACACACTAGGGTGGGCTTATTCGCCGCACTAGCCTGGGCCCTCAGAACTAGACAACATCACAATCACTCACCTCAATTGATGAACCTCATTCTCCCAATGGTATGAGGGATACCATGGGCCGACTTCGGGCCTTACTAACGTCTCCACTGTTCGGTTACACAAGCACAAGAATGGGGCAGCGACAAGGTAGAGAGAAGTTGTACATGTACCTTAATTTAACCAAGATAACAATCCATTTACTCAACTAAACCATAGGACTAGAATCCACCTTACCTTCTTAAGAAAACAACCCTTTCACAAAGATTTTAGCATTTCAACTTGAGATTGCGATAAGACATTCTTTATTAAGGCATATGCTGTTGTTTAAAAGAATAAAAACTTTAACTAGTAAATCATTCAAATAGATCACTATTAACAATTAATAGAGAAGCCGTGGACATACCTCAATCCCTAAGAATGATATATAATTGAAAAACAATATATATATATACCTTATAGAAATTTATCATTTATCGTTGTCTTTACTCGTTCATAAGAGATTCAGAACTTGATATATGAGAATAGAGAGTCTTCTAATACCTTTGCTTATGATTGAAATCATCCGATCATCCCCAAGCTTTATCTCCTCTTACTCACACTCTGACTTTTCTCTCTTTCGAAGGTCTATGGAGCAAAGTAGCCTTCTCTTGTAGGGCTACGACATACTATTCTTTCTTTAAAAGAAAAGCTATGGAGTAGTAGTCTCTTCCATAAAGGTCATTTAGCAAGCTAGCTTTTTTTTCCAAGATTAGATTAGATTAGATCATGTAGACATCATTCTAGGGATGGAATGGTTTCATTAAAAAAAATAAGGATTTTTCTATTGATTGGATCAAACATTTGATGTCTTTCTATCATAATGGAAACCTTGTTATTCTTAAGGGAAACATTGTTGTACCCAAGGATACTTTTATTGAGCTTGAGTTAATGGAAAATATTTTTAACTATGAACTTTTCCAAATGGTTATGGATCCAATGTCTTCATGTGTTCATTTTGATGTAAACACAGTTTCTTTGGATGTTTGGGAAAGTAAAGTGTTAGATTCCATTAAGAGCAAATTTCAAGATGTATTTCTTGATGAGTTACCTCATGGATTACCTCCTAAACGAGAGGTGGACCATAAAATTGAGCTATTGTCGCATGCAGAACCTGTTAGTATTCCTCCATATAGGCTTAGCTAGACTGAGGAAGACGAGGTAGCAAAGCAACTCGCTGAATACTTGAGGATGGGTCAAATTAGACCAAGTAAGTCTCCTCCTTGGGGTGCACTAGTTCTCCTGGTTAAGAAAAAAGATCAAGGTACGTGGCAGATGTGTATTAATTACAAACGTCTTAATAATAAAGTTACAATTAAAAATAAATACCCATTGCCTAGATCAGACAATCTTATTGATAGGTTGCAAGGAGCTAAGTATTTCACAAAGCTTGATTTGCGAACCAGTTAGCATCAGATCCGTATTGCAGAGGAAGATGTTCCTAAAATTGCTTTTAGGACATGTTGTGACCATTATGAATTTTTAGTGTTACCCTTTGGTCTCACTAATGCACCAACAACTTTCCAACAGATGATGAATGATATATTTCGAGATTTGTTAGGAAAATGCGTGGTGGTTTTCTTAGATGATATTTTGATATACAGTAAAAATTTGGCTGAGCATGAGAATCATCTTAAAAAGGTTCTAGGAAGGCTCAGGAAGGAGAAGCTGTATTGTAAATTATCTAAGTGTGATTTCTTTAAAAAGTAATTATTAAACTTGGGTCATAAAATCTCTCAAGATGGCTTAAGCATAGATTTGGATCGTATCCAAAAGGTTTTGGAATGGCTAGTTCTGCATACGGTCAAGCAGTTAATATCTTTCTTAGGTTTCGTGGTATTTCTTTGAAAATCTATCAAAGATTATTCAAAGTTGACAATGCCTTTTACCAACCTTCTTAAGGGTAAAAATAAAAAGTCTAATTCTCCAATTGAGTGGAATGAGATACTTTGAAATATAAAGTTTGAGATGCTCGTGTGTTAGTTAGCCTTACTAGATCCTAGTAGGCCTTACATTATGGAGACTAATGCTAGTGATTTTGTGGTCGGCATAGCTTTGTTCCAAGATGGGAAGCCTGTGGCCTTCAAGAGTAGAAAACTCAATGATGCACAAACTAGGTACCCAGTTCAAGAAAAGAGTTATATGCAATTATTTATGTTTTAAAGGCATGGAGATGGTATCTTTATGGGTCTCAATTTATGGTCTTGACAGATCAGCAGTCTTTGCAGTTCATTTGTGATCAATCAAAATTGAAAGGTAGAAAGGCCGGATGGGCTGAATTGATGCAGGACTTTGATTTCATGATTAAATATAGAAAAGGTAGCTTGAATAGCATTGCTGATGCGTTGAGTCGAATTGGTGAAGTTAATGAACTTAGCTTCATGGAAATTACTTCTAACTTGTACAATTCACTCAGGGGAAAATGCAACACAGATATTTTCTTTGGAAAATATTAGAATTTGGCAAAATCAAGGTCCAACTTTGAGGTAGATTAAAACCTAGTGAATCAAGGAAAAGCCAACCATTTTTTTCGGAATGGTCTTTTATTCCAAAATGATAAGGTTTGTGTACCAGATGTGTCAGAAATTAAACTGAGGATCCTATTTGAGTGTCATGATACACCATCAGCAGGACATCCGGGCATACAACGTACCTTGGCTTTGGTTAGAAGGACTTTTTCATTAGCCAAAAATGAAGGATTTTGTTCAGAATTATGTGGTTAAATGTCATGAGTGTTAGATTAATAAGGCAAAATGCCTTAAATCTGCTAGATTATTACATCCTTTGGATATTCCATCTCAAAAGTGGGAAAGTATTTCCCACTTTTGAGGTGCTAGATTATTACATCCTTTGGATATTCCATCTCAAAAGTGGAAAAGTATTTCCATGGATTTCATTACGGGACTTCCATGTACCAGTAGAAGTCACGATGCTATTTGGATAGTCGTGGATAGATTGACAAAGATAGCTAGGTTTTTACCCACAACAACAACAGTTAAAGCTTTGAAATTGGCTTACCAATTTGTCGAGCATGAGCGATCGGGACTCTAAGTTCATGGCTCATTTTTGGTAGGAAGCTTTCAAGAAATTGGAACAAGAAATTGGAAACTACTTTGAGTATGAGTTCCTCTGATCACCCGCAAGTCTGATGGGCAAACAAAGCGTGTGAATTAGATTGTAGAGGATATTCTTCGTACATATATCTCTAGAAAACCATCGAGTTAGGAAAAATATCTTCCAATGATGGAATTTGCCTATAACAGTTATAAGCATTCGGCTAGTGGTTATAGTTTGTTCATGCTTATGTATGGGTATCGACCCAGGGCACCTATTTTGATGTCAGTCTTAAGGACATTGAGCTTGATGCATTAAGGGATTTCTTATGAGATATACAGGAAATACTAACCCAAGCTCAGGATTCTATCAGGAGTGCTCAAGATAGAGCACGGTTTTATGCTAATAGGGGACGCTCACCTCGGTCTTTTGAGCCAGGAGCGTTGGTTTATTTGAAAGTTCCTAAAGATTCTCAAACTTTGTCAATAGGAAAGTGCTCAAAATTATCTCCTAGATATTGTGGTCCATACGTCGAATTGGCATGGTTGCATATGAATTAAAACTACCTCCACATGTCAGAGTTCATCCAGTCTTTCATGTCAATGGACTGAAAGAAAAGCTAGGAGATGAGGATAACACAATTACTCCTCAAGAACTCGTTAAAGTCAAAGATTTGTCTTATGTTCCACATGAACCTGAAAAGGTACTTGAATTCAGGGAAAGGAAACTTCGTAGTCGCCTAATTGCTGAGGTTAAAATTATGTGGAAATTGAGGATTCAACTTGGGAGTCAGTTGAGAACGTTCAGCATAGTTTTCCTTCTTTTCATCACAAGAGTGCAATGTTTTGAGAGAGGGGACATTATATGTGCATATACTAGGAGGATAACCCACCCTAGGCATGTGAACATGGGAGTGGGAACATGCTCTAGTGGGGCAAGGGTTAGGTCTAACCTTAGGTTGAGGTTAGGGTCAAGCAAACAAGGGTCACACATGGAAATGGTTAGTCAAGAGTCACTTGAGGGCCCAAGGGTCACACATGGAAATGGTTAGTCAAGAGTCACTTGAGGGCCCCATGCCCCTATATAATAGGGGCATGGGGCACTATCAAGGGATGTTCTCTTGTGTAGAGCATTATGTCTACTCTCTTGTCATTTCATGCTAGAGCTATGTGCTATTGGAGTGAAGCCATATCTCTTGGTGGTATGGGACACTAAGGTAAGATATGTGATACTTCATTGTATTTATGTGTGCACCCTTGGGCTCGGGGGTGGTTGGGTGGATGAGTATATGGCTGGTTCATGCATGTTTATGCATGGTTATTAGCTAGAGAGATCTTAGGGTTTTAACAATTCATCTCTTACATTATTGAAGCTGGCTCAAGCTCAAAGAATGATCAAACGAACACTAAGAAAAGACCGGTTATGTGTTGGTAACCTCTCTGCATGCCTCCATATGCCCCCAAGAGCTATCATCATTCAAAGGAACCTCTTGAAGACACAAGGCTATTATAAAGGGATAGATACATCAGGATCCCCAAACACATAGAGTAAAGAAATCCCTAGTTGCTGAGAGTCGTAATAATAATAGTTCATGACACCGAAAACAAAAATGGGAAAGAGAATCGATAAAAGAAACCAAGTCTATTGGGTGCCAAAGGCAATTATGACACATTTTGATAGCACATGGGGACTACAAGGGCACCACCAAGATTTGAATACCTAAGAGTGTCCTTTTATAAATGCCTCTCTCACCCACATCTCTACTGCCCTCTCTCTCGGCTTTGAAAGCCAATTTCTTTCTCTCTCTCACACACACACCCTTCAACCATTCTCTATGTTCTTTATCATCATCTTCTTCCTCTTGCAAGTATCACAATGTATGTTTATAGTTTGTGGTCTATATAGACAACATTGCCTACAACCATATCCTTCTACTCCCACCTAGACCGCTTACCATTGCTTGCCTACAGTGGATCCTTCTACTCCCACCTAGACTGCTTACCATTGCTTGCCTACAGCCAACGGATCCTTCGACTCCCACCCACACCACTTATCATCACTGGTAGGATCCTGAGAGCTCTATCTTCAATCACTATCCTTTGAAAAGTAAAGCTACCCAAAGTGATCAAATAATAGCCTGCCACCCACATCGATGATGCCAAAACGAGACTCTAGCGACAGCAACAAGATGAAGAGATTCTCTCTCTCTCTCTCTCTCTCTCTCTCTCTCTCTCTCTCTCTCTCACACACACACACACACACACACACACACACACACACACACACACACACACAACCTTTCAATCTCTCTACCACACCCACTCAGTCGATGGATTTTTTGATGAGCGACGAGTGGCATCTCACATGTACCAAGACCAAGAACATTGAAGTGCATCACCACTATATAAGGGAGTGACTCCATGCATGAGAGATCAATCTAAATAATTGCAGCACACATGATAATGTGGCATATCTTTTCACCAAAGCTTTGGTGAAATGTTTTAAGGCCTTCCACAAATCCTTGGCCTCTTTCCTTTTAGATACTGATCTGCAATTTCTATAAACCTCACATTTGTACTATAGGGGGGTTTGTTAGATATTTGGTAGTACTACCCTATGGATCATGCACTTATGTCATGGGAACTTTTGTCCCACCATTGGGTTTTTCACCATGGCCATCTAGGTGTGAGTGGGAACCTTAGGCTTAGCTAGTATATAGGTGTGAATGGGCACCTTAGGCTTAGTTAGTATATAAGAAACCTCATCCTTAATTTAGGGTTTCTATTCATTTTATAGTTTATTATACATTGAGCAAGAGATCTTAGTGAACTAGCCTTTTACACACACTCTCTCCCCCCTGTGTTCTATTTGATCTATGGAAATTAAGTGTTTACAGCTTTCCTTTCATAAACACTAACATAAACAAAGGGAGCTAGAACAATGGTAACACTTTGGTCTCTCTAGTTCCTATGCAATGTTCATCTCTTACGTTGAAGGTGGCTCAATCTCATAGAATGATCAAAGGAACACTAAGAAAAGACCGGTTATGTGGTAACCTCTCCGCATACCTCCATATGCCCCCAAGAGCTATCATCATTCAAAGGAACCTCTTGAAGACACAAGCCTATTATAAAGGGATAGATAGATCGGGATCCCAAAACATAGAGTAAAGAAATCCCTAGATGAGAGTCACAATAGTCCATGACACCGAAAACAAAAATGGGAAAGAAAATTGATAAAAAGAAACCAAGTCTATTGGGTGCCAAAGGCCATTTTGACACACATGGGAACTATAAGGGCACCACCAAGATTTGAATACCTAAGAGGGTCCCTTATCAATGCCTCTCTCACCCACATCTCTACTGCCCTCTCTCTTGGCTTTGAGAACCAATCTCTTTCTCTCTCACACACACCCTTCAACCATTCTCTATGTTCTTCCTCGTCTAGCTGGTATTTCAATGTATGTTTATAGTTTGTGTTCTATATAGACAACATTGCCTACAACTGAATCCTTGTACTCCCACCAAGACTACTTGCGATCGCCTGTAGATCCTTTGACTCCCACCCACACCAAGTCTATTGAGTGCCAAAGGCCATTTTGACACACTTTGATAGCACATGGGAACTATAGGGTGCCACCAAGATTTGAATACCTAAGAGGGTCCCTTATCAATGCCTCTCTCACCCACATCTCTAATGCCCTCTCTCTTGGCTTTGAAAACCAATCTCTTTCTCTCTCACACTCACCCTTCAACCATTCTCTATGTTCTTCCTCATCTAGCTGCTGGTATTTTAATGTATGTTTATAGTTTGTGTTCTATATAGACAACATTGCCTACAACTGAATCCTTGTACTCCCACCAAGACTGCTTACGATCGCCTGTCTATAGCCGGATCCTTCGACTCCCACCACCCACACCACCACATTGGTAGGATCCTGAGAGCTCTATCTTCCACAACTATCCTTTAATAGTAAAGCTACCCAAAGTGATTAAATAAGAGCCTACCACCCACCGATGATGCTAAAATGAGACTCTAGCGAAAGCAACAAGATGAAGAGATTCTCTCTCTCTCTCTCTCTCTCTCTCTCTCTCACACACACACACACACACACACACACACACACACACACACAAAAATTCGCTCTCTCTACCACACCCACTCAATCAATGGATTCTTGGATGGGCCATGGGTGGCGTCTCGCACATATGCCAAGACTTGTGACATGTGCCAAGACCAAGCACATTGAAGTGCATTACCACTATATATAAGGGAGTGACTCCATGCATGAGAGGTCAATCTAAATAATTGTGGCACACATGGTAATGTGGCATATCTTTTCACTAAAGCTTTATTAGGTGAATTTTTTTAAGGCCTTCCACAAATCCTTAGCCTCTTCCATTTTAGATACTGATCTCTGCAATTTCTATAAACCTCACATTTGTACTATAGGGGGGTTTGTTAGATATTTGGTAGTACTACCCTATGGATCATGCACTTATGCCATGGGAACTTTTGTCCCACCATTGGGTTTTTCACCATGGCCATCTAGGTGTGAGTGGGAACCTTAGGCTTAGCTAGTATATAGGTGTGAATGGGCACCTTAGGCTTAGTTAGTATATAAGAAACCTCATCCTCAATTTAGGGTTGCTATTCATTTTATTGTATATATTGAGCAAGAGATCTTAGTGAACTAGCCTTTTACACACACTCTCTCCCCCCTGTGTTCTCTTTGATCTATGGAAATTAAGTGTTTACAACTTTTCTTTCATAAACACCAACACAAATAAAGGGAGCTAGAACAATGGTAACACTATGGTCTCTCTAGTTCCTATGAAATGTTTATCTCTTACATTGAAGGTGGCTCAAGCTCAAAGAATGATAAATGGAACATTAAGAAAAGATCAGTTATGTGGTAACCTCTTCGCATGCCTCCATATGCCCCCAAGAGCTATCATCATTAAAAGGGATCTCTTAAAGACACAAGGCTATTATGAAGGGATAGATAGATCAGGATCCCCAAACACAAAGTAAATAAATCCCTAGCTGAGAGTCGTAATAGTCCATGTTTGACACATTTTGACAGCACATGGGAATTACAAGGGCATCACCAACCCACGTCTTTACTGCCCTCTCTCTTGGCTTTGAAAACCAATCTCTTTCTCTCTCTCTCTCTCTCTCTCTCACACACACACATCCTTCAACCGTTCTCTGCATTCTTCTTCATCATCTTCTTCCTTGAGCTCGTATTTCAATGTATGTTTATAGTTTGTGGTCTATATAGACAACATTGCCTATAATTGGATTCTTCTACTACCACCCAGACCGCTTACCACCTGCAGCCGGATCCTTCGACTCCCACCCACACCGCTTTTCACCTGTAAGATCCTACTAGCTCTATCTTCCATCACTATCCTTTGAAAAGTAAAGCTACACAGAGTGATCAAATGAGAGCTTGCCACCCACCGATAATGCCAAAATGAGACTCTAGCAAGAGCAACAAGATGAAGAGATTCTCTCTCTCTCTCTCTCTCTCTCTCTCTCTCTCTCTCTCTCTCTCTCTCTCTCTCTCTCTCTCTCTCTCTCTCTCTCTCTCTCTGTGTCACACACACACACACACACAACATTTCTCTCTCTACCACACCCACTCAATCGATGGATTCTTGGACGTGTGGTGGGTGGTGGCATCTCGCATGGGCCACGACCAAGCACATTGAAGTGCATTACCACTATATAAGGGAGAGACTCCATGCATGAGAGATCAATCTAAAAAATTGTAGCATACATGACAATGTGGCAAATATTTTCACTAAAGCTTTATTAGGTGAAATGTTTTAAGGCCTTCCACAAAGCTTTGGCGTCTTCCCTTTTAGATACTGATACTTTATTAGGTAAAACGTTTTAAGGCCTCCACAAAGCTTTGGTGTCTTCCCTTTTAGATACTGATGTGCAATTTTTATAAACCTCACATTTGTACTATAGGGGGCTTTGTTAGATATTTGGTAGTACTAACCTATGGATCATGCACTTATGCCATGGGAACTTTTGTCCCACCATTGGGTTTCTCACCATGGCCATCTAGGTGTGAACGAGCACCTTAGGGTAGGATATAAGAAACCTCATCCTCAATTTAGGTTTGCTATTCATTTTATAGTTCATTGTACCTTGAGCTCTTTCTCTTAGTGAACTAGCCTTTTACATATGCTCTCTCCCCTATGCTCTCTTTGATCTATGGACATTAAGAGTTTACAGATTTCCTTTCATAAATGCTAACACAAACAAAGGGATCTAGAATAATGGTACCACTTTGGTCTCTCTAGTTTCTGTGACATTTTCATCTCTTACATTGAAGGTGGCTCAAGCTCAAAGAATGATCAAAGGAACACTAAGAAAAGATCGGTCATGTGGTAACCTCTCCGCATGCCTCCATATGCCCCCAAGAGCTATTATCATTCAAGGAACCTCTTGAAGACACAAAGCTATTATGAAGGGATAGATAGATAAGGATCCCCAAACATAGAGTAAAGAAATCCCTAGTTGAGAGCCATAATAGTCCATGACATTGACAACCAAAATGGGAAAGACAATTGATAAAAACAAGCCAAGGCTATGGGGTGCCAAAGGCCATTTTGACACATTTTGATAGCACATTGGAACTATAAGAGGGTCCAAGAGCCAAAGATAGTAAATGACAAGAATATAAAGGCACCAAAGGTCTAAAGGCATCCAAAAGGCAAAAATAGTCCTGACAAAGTAAACGTGAACTCAAAAAGGATACAAGAGACTCCACTAGTCTAGAGGAAGAACATGTAGATGCCACCCTGATTAAATAGCAAAGATGAAGGAACCATCCTGTAAGATTCCTCCCTCCAGCTTTTGAGGTGTAAACGTGTAAAGACCTCCCCTTCTATTCTTGTAATTATTCCCCTCTTTGAAATAGAAGAAAGATCTTGTTTTACCCAGTTTTGGCCTAGAGAGAGAAAAAGTCTAGAGAGAGATAATCCTAAATTAAGATATCTTAAGATATAAAAATCTTCCTAGTGTCTAAAATGGATTCCCTTGAAACAGAAATTCAAAAAGAACTTTCTAATGTGCATTTGGAATTAATTGAAAATGTGTATAAAGGACCTTAGCCTAAGGGTCTACATTTTCAGAAATTTTTGGATTATGGTCCAATTAAGGTTCTAATGGGCCAATTGGATTAATCCAAGTATTGGGATGAGATAAATCCAAAGAACAAAAGCAAATACCCAAAAATGAGTAAATGCTCACATAAGATGAAGAGTTGACTGAGTACAAGATTTATTAGTTAAAAACTATGAGATATTACTAAAAAATGAGATATTTTGGAATAATGATGCATTTTTGACACCTTGGTAAGGAGAGGGGGACTCTTGAGGTAGGCGCCTAATTCACACATGTGGATGAGTTTTTAATTCAAACAATTGTGATATTTTTATCTCTCCTCTCTCCTAGATCAAACCAAATAAAAAAGGGAGCCACACTAGTCCAAATCTGTCCAAATTGAGTCAAACTGAACCTGGAAAGTTCTAGAACCCAATTGGACTTGGTTACTGGCCTCCCTCGACTATAAATAGATCCTTAGTCTTTTGGTAAAAAAAATCTCTGAACTATACCATGCCAATATTACATTAAAATAATGATATTTTCTATTATCTCTTAAAAATCCTCTACTTTTGGAGAGATTGGATCTCTTCAATAATCCTTGGAGCTTTCTTCTCAACATACTAAACCAATTGATTGGTTGGGGGCTTCCTTCTAAGATAAAGAAGCAAACCAAATCTAGAGGTAAGAAGTAATTTCATGGTTTTCATTCAATGATTTCACTTCTCAACCCCTCCCAAGCTTGAGAAGTTTCAAATTAATTGTTTTCAATGCAAATCAAGCTTTCTATAAGCATTCTAATGATTGATCACAAAAAAAGTTAATCTTTATGCTTAATTAAGATCCTTTTTATGTATATCTCTCTCTCCCAAAAGAATAGTCATTCCTATGACTAATTCTTTAGCAAATGAATGCTTCTCATTAATAATTTCTTAATTCAAAATCAATCTCTAAGCTTGTTAAGCTAGAGGTTAAGAAAATGGCTTTTTATGCTTTTATGTTAATAAAATTATGGTAAATTTATGATTTAATTCCATAAATTGGATTTAAGCTCAAAGATAGTTCTTCTATCATAATTGTATTACAAAGTCTTATTCTTTCTAGAAATATTAAAAATTATCAGTAATAGCACGAAGCTATGGTAATTTTACGCATAATGAAAGAGGACTTCTTACCATATTCTAGGATTGGTCATCCTATGCTAAAAGAATGATTTTCATCACATTCATGGAAAACTAATTTTTAGTATTTATGCATAAATAATTAATTAAAGAGAGAAATTTTTGGTATTATGCAAAAAGATAAATTCCCATGATAATGGAGATCCATGTAATTAAATGGAAAAAGAGAAATTTTGGTATATTAAAATAATAAATATTTTAATTTAAAGAGAAATTTTAGATAAATTTATTTTATGCATGAGAAAATTTAAATGATAAAAGAGGAATTTCCATGATAATTGAAATTCAATCATTTAAATGGTAAAAGTGGAATTCTTGGCATATTTGAATTAATGGATATTTTTACTAAAGAAAAGAGAAATTTTAGATAAATTTATTTTATGATAAAAGAGAAACTCCCATGACAATTGAAATTCAATCATTTAAATGCAAAAAGAGGAATTCCCATGATATTTGAGATCCAAGAAATTAAATGGAAAACGAGGAATTAGCATAATTCAAATTATGAGTATTTATCAAAAGTGGAATTTTGAGCATTTTTTATTTTATTGGGAAATATGGGTAGAATTGATTTTTTCTAAATCCCATGAATCTTTTACTCAAAAGAAGAATATTGAATATATTTCACTTGAGGAATTTGAGAAAGAATATGAAAATATCCGTCCCAGAAAAAGTATCTTTAACTAGGCCAATCAATTGGCAGAAATTTAAAAAAAGTCCCATCGATATCGAAGTAGAAAAAGCTACTAAATGTGATTACGATGTGAATAACATTTGAATGTGATGTAAATGGATGTGGATGTGATGAGATGTGGATGGGATGTGATGTGATGTAAATGGATGTGGATGTGAATGATGAGATGAGAATGAGATGTGAGGATATGTGAAAGGACGTGATGTGATGTAAATGGATATGGATGTGGATGTGAATCAAGAGATGAGAATGAGATGCGAGTATATGTGAAAGGATGTGATGTGATGTAAATGGATGTGATGTGATGTGATGTAAATGGATGTGAATGTGGATGGGATAAGATGTGATGTGATGCAAATGGATACGGATGTGGATGTGGATGAGATGAGATGAGATGTGATGTAAATGGATATGGATGTGGATGTGGATGAGATGTGATGTGATGTAAAGGGATGTGGATGTGAATGTGATGAGATGTGGATGAAATGTGATGTGATGTAAATATATGTGGATGTGAATGTGAAGAGATGTAAATATATGTGGATGTAAATATATGTGGATGTGAATGTGAAGAGATGTGAATGATGTAAGATTCCTCCCCAGCCTCTCAAGATGTCCAGTATCTTTCCTTGTAATCAAATCCCTCTTCAGATATATAAAAGATCTTGTTTCTACCTATTTTGGCTTAGAGAGAGAAAATATTCTAGAGAGAGATTATTCAAATTTTAGATATTTTTGGATGGAAAAATATATCTTCTTATTAAAATAAATTCCCCCGAAATAGAAGTTCAAAAAGATTTTCAGAAGGTGCATTAGAAATCAATTATAATCTGTTCAAAAGGCCTTATCCTAAGGGTCCAGATTTTCTCAAAATTTTAAATTAAGGTTTTGAGGGGCCAATCAGATTCATCCAAATGTGTGGAGGAGATAAATAGAAGAAATATAGAAATCCCCCCCAAAAATGAGTAAATAATCACATAAGATGAAGAGTGGACTAAGGACCAAAGGAAATACTAAAAAAATAAAATTTTGACACCTCAGAGTGGGGATTCCCCCTCATGAAGGAGGCGCCTATTTCACATGTGTGGTGGAGTTTTAAATTCCCAAATATTGAGATATTTTATCTCTCCTCTCTCCTAATTCAAGTCTAGTTTCAAAAAGTAAGCTAAACTGACCCAAAAATGGTCAAAAATTGACCAAACTGATCTGGAAAATTCTAGAATCAGTTTGCTTGGTTAGAAGCTCACTTTTTCCTATAAATAGAAGCCTCCCCCTTTGTTGAAGCTTAATAGTGTTTTATGCACTGTTACTCTACTCCTCCCCAGAGCCAAAAACTGTGAATTTCTTAATAATTCATTAGTTTTTTACCATTCCCTCTTCTAAAGAATTGGTGGCCACTCTTGTTGCAAACAAGAGTAGATCCCTCAAATCATCAAGCCAAAGGAAATCTCCCAAAATTTCATGTAAGTTAGAAATCCTACTTTTTCTTATTCTTTTAATGGGTTTCTAATTTTTTTATTATCTTTAAAATGATAATCTGATGCTATGCCTTCTTGCTGGAAAGTTTTTTCCCCTCTCTCATTCTTAAATTTAGCCCTTCTTTATCCTAGTTAAGTAATCAAATTGTTTGAATTAAACTTTTCATATTGTTTCTCTTTTAAAAGTGGAATTTAATTAGTTTAGAATGCTTTAAACAAATTGGGGATAATTTTTAAGTAAATTAAGAATAGAAAAATTTGAAAAATGGTCAACCATACAAAGGAGGTTATGGTAAAATTTTCTTAAATTTTGTGAAATAAGTATTACCTTTTATTATTCAAAAAGAGTAATCCCCATCGTTTGTGTATTCTAAAAGTGTTATTTTCATTCTATGCATAGGAAAATGCATAGTAGAAATATTTTTAATATAAAAGTGTGTTATTTCTATTAAATTTAAATTCTATGCATAGAAAGAGGCATATTGATTTTTTTTAAATATAAAAGAGTGATTTTCATTAGATTTAAACTCTATGCATAGAAAGATGCATATTGATTTTTTTTAAATTATAAAAGAGTGATTTTCATTAGATTTAAACTCTATGCATAGAAAGATGCATATTGATTATTATAAAAGAGTGATTTTCATTAGATTTAAACTCTATGCATAGAAAGATGCATATTGATTATCATTTTTATTATAAAAGAGTGATTTTCATTAGATTTAAACTCTATGCATAGAAAGATGCATATTGATTTTTTTAATATAAAAGAGTGATTTTCATTAGATTTAAACTCTATGCATAGAAAGATGCATATATATTATTTTAATAATTATAAAAGAGTGATTTTCATTAGATTTAAACTCTATGCATAGAAAGATGCATATTGATTTTTTTAAATAAAAGAGTGATTTTCATTAGATTTTAAATTCTATACATAGAAAGATGTATATTGGATAAATTTTTTTATCATAAAAGTGTTACTTTCATCAATATTGATTTTTATGCATAAATTGATGCATAAAAGAATTTTTTTATTATAAAAGTGTTGCTTTCATCAATATTGATTTTTATGCATAAAATGATGCATAAAAGATTTTTTTATTATTATAAAAGTGTTACTTTCATCAATATTGATTTTTATGCATAAAATGATGCATAAAAGACTTTTTTTTATGATAAAAGTGTTACTTTCACCAATATTGATTTTTATGCATAAAATGATGCATTAAAGAAATTTTTTTATTGCAAAAGTGTTGCTTTCACCAATATTGATTTTTATAAAAAGATGCATAAAAGATTTTTTATTATTATAAAAGTGTTACTTTCATCAATATTGATTTTTATGCATAAACGAATTTTTTTATTATAAAAGTGTTACTTTCACCAATATTGATTTTTATGCATAAAATGATGCATAAAAGAATTTTTTTTGCAAAAGTGTTGCTTTCACCAATATTGATTTTTATGCATAAATAGATGCATAAAAGAATTTTTTATTATAAAAGTGTTACTTTCAACAAAATTTATTTTTATGCATAAAATGATGCATAAAAGAATTTTTTATATCAAAATAAGATTTCTCTTTAATCCCATGAATATTGGAAAATGAAAAAGTAAAAACTCAGTGAAGGAAAATTATACCGTTTCATATTCTCTAGGATGGTAATGAGAAAATTCAAAAAAACTATCGAAGTCGGAATTTTAGAATAATGATTAATTTTTCCCTCATAGGAATTCGTGACTAGTTTTTAATTCAGTTAAGCAAAATACTCAATGAATGAAATTTAGTAAAGTAGTAATTGAAATATTACCCTTCGAGAAAGATAGTTCAGGGAGAACCTTTCCAGACTCAAACCCTGAATCACACTATGACCAAGACATAACTCCTTCGTCTGTTTCAAGAAAAGACGATGTGATCAGTTCAGTAATCTACACTCAAATCACCCACCGAATCTGAAACTAAGTTGAGACCTTTGATTTTGATCTGAGGATCAAGAATTCAGAATTCGAGAAATTTTGCTTGGAATCCAGACCTGTGATCTAGAAGTCTTGGGATACGGAATTAAGATATACTCATTGTATTCAAAAGAAAATCAATTGCATTAAATCAAGGGTAACCAATTTGTACGGGATGGTTAGAGTATCAAACCAACTCCGATTTGCAATCTAAAGTTATAGGGATCTGTATCAGATACCTAATGGTTAATTTGAACCCTCAATTGCACCAAAATACAGTGATTAGCACTGATTAATCACTGATTAATGCTCTGTTTTGTGTGCAGAAAATAGAGTATGCGGGGAGTCCAGATCTGGTGCCTTCCACTTCAAATGAGCTCAAATTCTTTCAAAGGCATCAATAGCAATGAGTCTAGTAGAGGATTAAGCCAAGAAACACAAGATTTGACCAAATATTGAAAGCTTAATCTCTGTTTTACCAAAGTCACCGACAGATTTGATGAAGAGCTTGGATCTCACTGTAGACTTGATGAAATTGAATTCTGTCTTCACCAGCTTGTAGAGCATACTTGATTACACCTTGGGCTAAGAGGAATTAGAAAGATTTGACTTGATGAAGTAGCAATGGCAAAAATTCCTCAGAAAAATAGCACCCAGTAATCGAGCTCCCGCCGGCGTTCTGTACTGAATTGGGCCACAAGATTTGCGGTGTGTGTAGCCCTATGAGTCTACTATAAGTACCTAAAAGGCTTAGCCTAATATTATGTGTGCAAGGAGAATGGAGTCCTCCACTGGCTGGGGGTGAAGGGGGAAGTGAAAAACTCACTAAAAATTTGATTTTTTGCTAATTATCTACTAATCCTAATTAATTAACTAATGGGCTCATAAACTTAATTGATTCTAGGCATGGCTCTGATACCATGTTGAAATTTGAGCATAATGATGAGCTATGGTGGATCAAACACTAGAATCAACATCATTAACAAAGTGATTAAGAATAATTAAGACGTAATTAGTGAATAATTAGCAAATAGATTAATGTAGGCATGGATACTCAAAAACCAACAAATTCTCATTAGGGCTATGCCTCAATTTATAGAGTTTACATCAAGCATCAAATCCCATTGATTTCTCCATGATTCGCTCCCAGAATATCTCCACCTCTTGCCTGATTCTCTCCACCTCTTCTCTTTTCCCTAAATATCTCCCAGAATAACTCCACACTCCTAAATTCTCTCATGCTACCCTTTATTCTCTCCCAGTAGATTCTCCTCACTTATCTCAGTAGTTTGTTATACTGACATGCATAAAACTTGTCAAAACAAACCTATTTTTATGACATAAATATCTCAAGATATGTTAGTATAGACTCAATGCTCATCTCTCAGCATGTATCTCATATCTATGTTTGGTGTACATTTGTAAAGGCCCTAATTATGAGGAGAAGCCATTGGTGCACATGTCTTTGATAGGAACCTTGACTGAGATGTCGATGGGGTTATTATTACCATTGATGTTAGGAGATGGTCAAGGGTTCAAACATTAGCTGGGGCTTGGGGGCAAGAACCCTTGGCCAGACGGTATTGGTTTAGTATTAGTGGGTGGTGGTGTTGGTTGGCTGCATTGAGGGAAATGACCATGTCTATTGTGTTGTATGTATACCACTTGCAACACTATATATGGACATAGTTATCACAAGCTAGGTATCCAATTATTATGAGTATCCACACCCTTTACATTTAGTACATCTGCCACCCAGGGCCTGTCTAGATCGCCATCTAAGTTCTACTTAAGAGTGCATAGGTGGACAATACTCACATTATATCTATCTTAGAATTTTAAATTCTCTCCATTCTCTATATATTGCATTGTATATTACACTTTATTTTGCTAGCAATCTTTATATTGTACTATATTCTTATATAGTATTAGAGCTTGGGTGCTTTTAACAAAAATAGTGCATAAAGTCTAGTCTTTCTTTTTATAGAATATTGGGAGTGGTGGCTAATCCTACGCATTCGTCCATCATCCTTTCCAAAAGGCAAGCTTGATGGGATAAACTACACTCTCTAGAAATTTAAAATCAATTCCATTATGGACTCTTATGTGCTTTTAAGAGGCTTCTAGAAACTATTCTAGGAACGACAGAATGCAGAACTAATGCGAAGCCCCGTCCTCCCTAATAACTATGCAAACACTTTCACCAAATGCTACACTTCTTTGGGCATGGAAGAGATGCAATGCTGATGCACTTTGTGCCATCGCATAATTGATTCTATTCTTACTCTAATTTAACGCACAACTAGGGTATCAGAGGTTTAGACCATATTGAAGAATTAGTATGAGACGACCTAGAATCAAACCAAGATTCAGATTTTGGAGAATCAGTTTGCTACTGTTGAGAAGTTTGCTAAAGGAGAAGTTGATTTTATCACATGGATCAAAAATCTATGGGATTAAATAGCTGTTGTTGTGAGATTTATAAGACCAGTGAGAAACTAGCCCCTAGAGGTGCATCCAAATACTTCTGCAAGTATGATGGCTTGGTTAAGCACTAAACACTTAGGTTAGAGTACCACCTCTATCATTTGAAGAATTTAGTGCTATGTTGCTTGAGGAGGAGATGCAACGGAATTATTAAAACTAGGTCATTGTTGGAACTCTTAGAAACATCCTTTCTAGAATGTTCCTCAACAGGTATCTAAGGGAATTATTAAAACCTACATAAGATTTAGGCAAAGAATTAAGGGTGATGTTAATCATGTCCTTTTCAGGTTCCTTGTCAAGTTTCTTTCTGAGATAGGTAATCTTTGCATCATTTTTATCCTAATACATAAATTTGAGAGTATTCCAAGAAAGCATGGATGTTCTACAAGATCAAATGTGTGGAACACTAGACCTTTTAACTTACAAGGCAATCAATGCCAAAGCTTGAGCATCATGAGAATCCCATCTTATTTATTTAATATTTGAGGAACTTGTTATTGGATTTGTTAGCCTTAACTCCTTTGAGCACTAGTAGAGAGCGATTACGGCAGGGTGGGGGTCACTACCGCCACTGACATGCCCCTATATGCCCTTTACAAAAAAGACATTTCTGACCATAAAACTCCTTAAGGAGGAGTAATTTAATCCATCTAGTTTATCCTCTTTGGAAAGAATACCAAATAAATCATTTACAAAGTTGTTGGCCATACCTAACTATTGGAGAATTTGAGAAGAAAAGATGCTAAAATAAATCTTGAGTTGAAGTTAGAAGAGCTACTATTAAACTCATCGAAAAACTACTAAAAATTATCAATTAGATTACTAACTCAGGGTTTTGATTGGATGATTGGAGATGAAGAATTAGATGATTGGAGATGAAGAAGTAACATATGATTGAAGATGAAGAAGTAACATATGATTGAAGATGAAGAAGTAACAAATGATTAGATTATGGGAGGAATCGCCAATTCGATTCCTAGAGGAATCCCCAATTGAGCTCCTAGATCTTGAAGAAAGTGAAGTTGGACAATTGTAAAAATGGGCAATCAAAGAGGTACAATCAGGTGATTGGAAAATCTTAGATTAGATGATTGGAGAATTAGACAACCAATCAAGTAATTAAAAAAGTACAATTGGGTGACTGGAGAAGCGAAGTCATCGATCCCAAAAAATAAATCGTACGATCCCAAAAGTAGTTTTGGTGAAGGTGGGATCATAGAAGAAAGTGGAAGCATTGAAACCTAGAAACAATGAGAAAGTGGAATCACCAAAGAACGAGGAATCACTAAGAAAGTGGAAGCATTGAAACCTAGAATTCACTAAAAAGTGGAATCACCAGAGCTGGAAATCCAAACAATTCCAAAAAGTGGAATTTTTGATCAAAGGGTGGAATTAGGAATCAATCAATCATGATCCAAGAGCAATTGAAGAAAACCACAATTTAAGAGTTGAATTGGTCAATTATAAAACCTATAAAAATGATCAAAGAATTAGGTGATTGCACCCAAAAATGATTCAAGATAGAAAACGATCCCAGAAATGGGCGATTCTATTCGCCATGTATCAACACTTGGTGAAGCGATGCAAAAGTGGAATCAAATCATTTTGATGAAATGATTCAACTAGTTAGCAGCAAAATGATATGACTATGAAAATCTTAAGACTGCAATTGTGTTGAATCGCTTGGTTGTAGCTTGAAGCCCTTGTACAAATCGACTGTATGGGAGCTGATTCTTGAATCATTTTGATGAAATGATTCGACTAGTTAGCAGCAAAATGATATGACTATGAAAATCTTAAGACTGCAATTGTGTTGAATCACTTGGTTGTAGCTTGAAGCCCTTGTACAAATCGACTATATGGGAGCTAATTCTTGAAGTAGAAGAGTTGATTCAAATTGTAAAGATCCTCCTTCATAATACAATGAGAAAGAGTGCTTCAACGGAAGCTTCAATCAAAAGCTTCAAATTAAGTGTTGCACTGATAAATTCCAAATAAAACAAGCTATTTGAAATCTTGATAGGATAAAAGTGCCCATGGCATGAGTGCATGACCTCAGTTTGTGAAGTACTACCATCTATCTAACATTGAAGTGAGTCTATATGGATGAGGAAGTTGAGGTGGGTCATGAGGTTGAGGACATGATCTTCCTTAAAGAGTGTGGAATTCTTGAATAGGGGACCTATGGCTAGGTTGTGACACAAGTGGATAAGATTCAATAAAGTATAGGAGTGAGATGTTTTGGTCAAAGAAGTACAGAGAAGGACAGGGTGGCCAAGGTGGGTTTGCGGCATAGTGTTGATACGAGCTAAGATGGTGTGGAAGGTATAAATAGCATCTGATAAAAACATTGAATTAAAGCAAATATAGGGCCAAGATGTGGTTGATGAGAGCAAGAGTATCCATGGGAGACTGGCTTATGGTTGTTGGCAAAGTGTCAAAGTCTATGGCCCATCAGAGAAGCATGTCTAGCTTCCTTTGGTCATGCCCTTCCAATGGGGTTTCATCCGAGGCAAGGGCCTCCATTTTATGAATTTCAGCATGTGTCTTGGTGATAAGGATTTCTTTGTGGAAAGGAGGAGACCTTGGTAGGTTGCTTCCCTAGTAGCTGCTTTTCTCATTGCACAGTTGTACTCTTGGAAATCAGCTTTGATGGCCTCATGTGTTTGCAAGCAGGCAACATCACACGCACGGACCACTTGGGCCTCCTTTGGCTTTAGCTTACTTGGGCAGACCCAAGAGTGGGTCTCTTTGGGATTTATGTGCATGGGCTGCCATAACATGGTCTCAAGGGCTTAGTATTGAAGTTGAATGGAATCCATGTCCTACTTATGAGTTTGGATAGCTCCTCCTAGGTTTTGATTGCTACCCAAAAGCTCAATCTAAAGTTGATGCTTCTTGAGCTCGAGCTTGGCATTCTTGCACCTCTCCCAGATGGGGTCAAGAGTGAATAAGTCTTGAGGCTCAAATAAATCATTAATGGAGCCAAGATAAGCTTATCCTTAAGTGGACTAAGGAATGTGGATGGTGGCTGGAGTCAATAGTGAGTGTACAGTTGAAGGTCCCTCCTTGACGAAGAAATGTATAGATTACAAGATGACCCTATTTTTGTGTCTCCAAAGATTGGGGCTTGGGGGTGTCAGGGGAACGTGATGCCACATGGTGCGAATGAGCTAGGCTAGTGATAGGAGTAGGAAGCTCTTTATCAATGGCATGACAAAGGACCTTTGTGAGAATATGTATGCAATATACCTTGCCTGCCAGGTTCTTGCAAGAGCTTTGGAGCTCAACGGTGAAGGCTCTAGCCTAATTTATCAGTTGCCCCAAAAGTATCTTGGATAGGATGGTGAGGGACATCATTGTGGAAGTCGTGAGTCTTCTGGTGAGTGAGGAAGAGCACACATGCCTATTATATATAAGGTAATACTACACTATGAGGCCATGCACTTATGCCATGGACACTTTTATCCCACTAGTTTTTTTCCCATTTACATCTGGGTGTAAATTGGCACCTTAGGGTTTGCTAGTATATAAGTAACCTCATTCATGTAGCCCCTCTTATCTATTAGGAGCTTGTTAGCTTACTGTTTGCAGGAGGAACACTCCAGAAAGAATATGTTTAAGTTTTAGCAATGATCAAGTTCTCAAAGCCAAGGATAAGGGCAAGATATTTCATTTAAAACCAATTCAAAATAAGAAAAAGAGGAAAAAGGAATCCAACAAGGTTTCCAGCAGTTTTACCTCTAATAAGCAGAGTTCCAACACGAAAGAGGACTCTGCTAATATTATTGTCTATCATGACTTCTCACTAATGGTTGTTTATAGTTATGATCCTGAACATGATGCATGTCTCAGTGTAACTGTGTCTGATAGTTGGTTTCTTGACAGTAGTGCTTCTAAGCACGTAACCTCTCAAATAAGTTTAGTCAAAAAAAATGGAGATTGCACAAGGTGTTCACACTGTTATGTGTGCCAAAAATTCCTCTTACCCCATTAAAGCTGTGAGATAGTTCTCACTACTATTAGTGGTGAGGATGTTTGTCTTCAGAATGTACTTTTCATTCTAAAAATTCAAAAGAATCTTCTTTTTATGCCCACTCTAGCAAGGGGGGACTTAATGTTGAATTTGTAGATGATAAATGCCGTGATAGAGAATAGGATAAACAAAGATTATACTTACTCGATCTTTAACCCACAAGTGGTTAAAATACTATCAACAAGTGGTTTGTACAAATTGGACATGAACTAGACAAGTGTGATGTTGCTTGTCTAGCAAACACTTATAATGTAATGAAAGATACCCAATTGGCATGCTAGGCTTGGCCATACTTCTATTGGTGTTTTGTTGCTTTTGCAAAAACATGGGATGTTAGAGGATCTTCCTCAACTTAATCCACCACCAAGATATGTTTATGAAGGATGCATCCTTGGAAAACTTTCTTGCCAATCTTTCCCAGAGAATACAACATATAGAGCTTATCACAATTATTACAACTCATACACAACGATGTGTGTGGTCCAAAAGAGGACTACTTCATTTGGAGGAAACTTATACTTCATTTGGAGGAAACTTATACTTTGTTACATTCATTAATTATTACAGCAAGTATGGGTGGTCTTACCCTATAAAACAAAAATTATAGGTATTTTCACATTTTCAACTCTTTTTGGTTACTATGGTTGAAAATGAAACTAGCTTAAAAAATTCAAACTCCTCGTCCAGATAGATGGAGGGAATATATGTCTAATGCATTAAAAGATTTTTTGTCACAAAAAGGCATTAAGAATCAATAGTGTATAGCCCCATAGTAAAATGGTATTATTGAGAGATGAAACAAGGCTCTCATGTTGGAGATAGTTAGGTCCATGGTTAAAGTTTGAGTAGCTTCCACAAGTTTTGGATAGAAGCAACTCTTTGTGCTACCTATGTGCTAATGAACAAGTGCCCCACTAAAGATTTGAAGACTATCACTCCTTATGAGGCTTGGTTCAATTGAAAACCTAAGGTTGAACATATGCATATTTTTAGTTGTTTGGTATATGCACATGTGCTAGCATAAAGTAGAACTAAGCTTGATGTGACAAGGCAGTGAAATACATTTTTTATATGGTTATAGTGCTGAAAGCAAAGGTTATCGTCTCTATAATCCTCTCACAAAGAAGATCATTGTCAATAGAGGGATCTTATTTTTAGAAAGGATTTTGTCTATCTAATGATGGAATTAAATTCTCCAGACATGTTTGATGGGTTATTGTCTATGCCAACATCTATCAACAGATTTTACCATTGATCCTTGTTTATTAAGGGGGGTATGCTCAAGGATTTGATGCCACCAATTTCAAATCAGCCTGGAAGATGTAGTAAGCTGAAAGATCATCAATCAATGAATTTAGGCATATGGCTAGACTCATTGAATCAACCTGTTGGAAGATGCAATAAATGTTGAAAGATCAGGCAACAAATAAATCTAGGTTGCCTAGCTGGATAGCGTATTGTGCTCGTTTGTAAAGAAAAACCAATTCTTATGCTAGACACCCACTTCTTTAAGAGAGCTCTCCAGCACTTCAATATGGAATTAGTCGACTCTGTTAGCAGGTGACTTGGTATCCTATGTAGGGAGGAATAGCCAACCCCCCTATAGTATAAATGTTAGGTTTATAAAGATTATAGATTAGTATCTAAAAGGGAAGAGGCCAAAGATTTGTGGAAGGCCTTAAAACTTTTCACGTAATAAAGCTTTAGTGAAAAAATTTGCCACATTGTCATGTGTGCTACAATTCTTCAGACTGATTTCTCCTATATAGAGTCTCTCTCTTACATAGTGGTAATGCACTTCAATGTGCTTGGTCTTGGCACATGCAACACTACTCGTCACCCATCCAAAAATCCATTAAATAAGTGGGTGTGGTGGAGAGAGTGAAATTTTGTGTGTGTATATGTGTGTGTGTGTGTGTGTGTGAGAGAGAGAGAGAGAGAGAGAGAGAGAGAGAGAGAGAGAGAGAGAGAGAGAGAGAGAGAATCTCTTTATCTTTTTTGTAAGATTCCTCCCTCTAGCTTTTGAGATATAAAGGTGTAAGAACCTCCCCTTCCGTCTCTGTAATCATCCCCTAATTCAGAATACAAGAAAACATTGTTTTGCCTTGTTTTTGGCCTCGAGAAAGAAAATGATCTAGAGAGAGGTAATACAAATTGAGATATTTTTGGATAAAAAGTTTCTCCTAGTATCTAAGATGAATTCCCCTGAACAGAAGTTCAAAAAGAATTTTCCAATGTGCATTAAAAATTAATTGAATATGTGTATTGGAGACCTTAGCCTAAGGGTCCACATTTTCAAAAAAATTTTATTAAGGTCCAAATAAGGTTCTAAGGGGCCAATAGGATTAATCCAAGTGTTGGGATGACAAAAATACAAAGAATAAAAGAAAATACTCCAAAAATGAGGAAATGCTCACATAAGATGAAGAGTTGACCAAGTACTAGGTTTATTAGTTTTTTTAAAAAGGATATTTTGAGAAAATGATGAATTTTTGACACCTCAAGAGTGGGGAAAAGGGCTCATGAAGTAGGTGCCTTTTTCTCATCATTAAATTGCATTTTTAATTCAAAAAAATAAGATATTTTTATCTCTTCTCTCTTCTCCTGCAAACTGGATCAAAAAGGGAGCCAAACTAGTCCAAAACTTGTCCAAAATGGATCAAACTGAAGTTAGAAGCCTCTAGATCCTATTTGGACTTGGTTAGTGGCCTCCCTCACCTATAAATAGATCCTCATTCCTTTGTATTTTCATCTTTATGTATTTACGTGCCAGTATTATCTTCAAAATTAGTATAATTTTATTATCCCTCTATTTTACCTCTACTTTTTGGGAAGCTTTGGAGCTTCACAATTCTCCATCCTCTCTTGGAGATTACCCTCCCCAACTTGGTGGCCAAAGCTTGCTTTGTGGGCTTCACTTCTCTCCAAATCATCAAGCCAAAAACCAAGGGTAAGCCTTAACCCATGGTGTTTTTCTATCTTTCTCAATGGTTATCTCCTTCCCAACCCCTCTAATGCTTGGAAAGCTTTCAATTAAATGGTTTTTTCTTGAAATCAAGCTTTCTAATGATTCATGATGTTTAAATGGTTTAATACTAATCTTTATGCTTAATTATAGTGTTTTTATTAGTAAATCTCTCTTTTTTGGAAAGATTAATCATCTTTATGGTTGGATCCTTGTTAGAAGGATGGTTCTTAATGATAAACTCATTATCTTAAACAAAACTCTAGGCTTGACAAGCTAGAGAAAAAGATTAGGTATTTTTATGATTTTAATCTAGTTGAAAATGATGATTAATTTCTTTAAGCTTGTTTATGATTAAGAAAAATCATATTAATTCATTTTAAGTTGAAAGAGGGTTATGCTAACATTTTTGGAAATGAGGAATGGATATTTAAGAATAATCAAGAGATTTAATCATAATTATGCTTATAATTATGATTATAATTATGTTATGTATGCATAAATAAATTTTAGTTTAAAAGAGGAGTTCTTATCATATTTCAATTATGAATATTCATTTAAAGTTAGAAAATTAAACATTCTCAAAAGTTGCACAGCGAAGCTATGGTAAAATTTTCCAGAAAAAAGATAAATCTTATTTTTATGCATAAATTTAATAAAGCAAAATTTTTATAAGTGATTATATTGTCAGGTACTATGAGCTAGGAACTATCGAAAAGGCCCCTGAGGGACAGGTGGTGAGCGTTCTGGTTGCCAATGATGCCATAGGTACACCGATGAAGGAATGATTGGAAATTAGAATTCAATCGGATATTTTGGAGGATTATGATCAGTGACACTATGGTTTCATTAAATGATTATTTTAAAGATAACTTAATCTGTGAAAAAGGCAATTTCCTATTGGATGTGTAAGTGGTGTGACTGGCGTTAAATTTGCATGAATATCCGGCTAGGGGTCCAAGGAACTCTTTTCCTTGGTACCCAAGACAAAACCTAACCAAATTCCTAATTGGATCCCATCACTATAGTGGTTGGGCGGTTGGCTAACCCATGGGACTGGATGGGCTGGGCTGATGGATCCGTAAAATGAGACTCAATTCTATTATAGTGCGATAGATGAAGTAAATCCCGGATAGTAATTGTTCTATGGAAAAAGAATCAACGGCTGTGCCTCTCGATGGGGAAAAAAGCATTGGTTCTAGAGGGTTTTGACCAAGTGATGCATGGGCTCGCGGTTACTAGGACACCCATGCGTACGTGGAGGAAGATACGGATGAACTGAAAAGAATGACTTTTGTGAACTGAATGTTGATATTGGATCTTGTTGGTTGACCAGCTGGTCTTCAACGGAGAGTCCGGATGATATTGGATCTTGTTGGTTGACCAGCTGGTCTTCAATGGAGAGTCCGGATGATATATTTTGTAAAACAATGGACTCAATATTTTGGAGGATTATGATTAGTAATACTATGATTTCATTGAAAGATTGTTTTAAAGACAACCAAATTTGTTATAATGGCAATTTCATATTGGGTGTGTAAGTGGTATGCCTACCTTAAATTTTGCTTGAAGTGCTGGCTAGGGGGCCTGGGAACTCTTTTCCTCAGTACTCGGGCAAAACATAACCAAATTTTTATAAAGGAATCCTACCAATACAGTGGTTGGGCGGTTGGTGGTGGCTAACCCATGGGCCGATTGGGGTTAGGCTGGATCGGGGGATTCTTGCAATACAAATAGTTACGATTAAGGTACGTTAGTTAGATTAAGTCCTAGGAAGACCCTTGTTCTGTGTGGGACAAGTTAACATATTGTAATTTAGGTTCTCTCTCTAGTTAAACAAGTTGAGGTTATGCAATTTAGGTCCTATATCTAAGCTAGGATAAGCTGAATAGGTAATCAAAATTATAGCCAGCAGTAGAGCAGCAATAACAACAGTCCCAGAATTCATAACAACAACAACACGTAGGTGGAAGAGGCCAATTCAGAGGCAAGGGGAGTCAAAGAGGTCGTGGAAATTGGCAAAGGTAGTATAATGATACACGTGGATGCTTTTATTGTGGTAAGCCTAGACATGTGGAGGCAGATTGTTATAAGAAGTAGGCTGACATGCAAAATGGAAAATTGCAGCAAAACAACTGTGCATCCTCAAGCAAAAACAATGAGGATAATGAAAGGTTGTTTGTTATGCAGCATGTTGTTAATGCCATGTCTGAAAATGTTGAAGCAACACATAAAGATGATGTATGGTGCGTTGATTCAGGTGCTTCAAACCACATGACAAGTCATGGGGAGTGGTTCAAGGAGATGAAAAACCTTAAAAGACCAGGTTTTGTGGAAATAGGGGATGACACTGCTCATCCAATTTCCCATGTTGGAGATGTGCCATTGTCTATGCAGGATGGCAAAGTGAAGTAACCTTGTAGATGTACTTCATGTTTCGAACATAATAAAGAATCTGGTTTCAGTTGGCCAGATGATTGAGCAGGGTTTGCAGGTTCGGTTTAACCCTGATGGTTGTTATGTTGAAGACTTTAAAGACAAGTGCAGGTTGGTTGCAAAAGAAAATAGAGTGGGCAGAATGTTTACATTGAATGTAAACATGCCTGAAGTGAGTGCTACGATGTTTGCAAAAGCTTCAGAAATTGTTGCAGACACAAACATTTGGCATAAAAGAATTGGACATGTGAATGTGCAAAGAATGAAGTCTATGCAGACTAAAGCAATTGTGACAGGGATGCCAAAGTTTAAAGTTGAAGATATGCAAAAAAAATGTGAAGCATGCCAATTCGGAAAGTAAACAAAGCATGCATTTCCACGTGACAGAAATGTGAGCAGAAATGCACTAGATGTTGTGCATTCAGATGTATGGGGTCCTACGAAGACCATGTCTATGGGACGCTGCAGGTATTATGTGACTTATTGATGACCACACAAGGAAAGTCTGGGTATACTTCATGAAGGAGAAGGGTGAGGTGTTCACTCATTGTCAGGATTTCAGAGTTATGGTTGAAAAGCAAACAGGGAAATATGTAAAGTGCCTAAGGTCAGATGGAGGGGGAGAGTACTTCTCCAATGAGTTCTCTGAATTTTTGAAGAAGAATGGTATTCGGAGACAGTTTACATGCAGATACACTCCGCAGCAAAATGGAGTTGCTAAGCAGAAAAACAGGCACATTGCTAAGATTACGCGAGCATTGATGGGAGAGAAGAATATGCCGCATAGCTATTGGGCTGAGGCTGTTTCTACAGTAGTTTACATCATGAACAAGACTCCAACTGCAGCCATACGTGATGTAACTCTAGAGGAGAGGTTTACTGGTAGAAAACCTGATTTGTCTCATCTGAAAGTCTTTGGATGCATTGCATATGTGCATGTGCTAGATGAGCTGAGAACTAAGCTGGATCCAAAAGCTGAAAAATATGTGTTTATTGGGTATTCCCTTGAGCAAAAGGGATATAGGTGTTATAACCCTGCTACACGTGAGTTGAGGGTAAGTGGGGATGTTGTTTTTGATGAGATGAGTAGCTAGTATGCTGTTGAAAAAGAAGCTGTTGGGGCTGATGTGAGTGGAAATATGGTTGCACAGAATGCAAGTCAACAATCACAGTCTTTGAGTGGACCAGGAGAGTCCTCATCTAGTGGTTCAGTTGATAGACCATGGAGCGGCAGGTTGCGTCATAATACCAGTCCTACAAATGTGATTAGTACATCACATAAAGCTAAAAAGAAAGTGATTGAGCCCCTTAGTATGCCTGACATTTCTGCCATTAGGAAAAAAGGGAGCTCATTTTGGGGCCTTTTACGGTTTGGAAAAATAAGCTCTCAACTAATCAACAGAGGGCCAACGTAACATTGGAAATTCACAAAAATATGAGAAAATAGATAAAAGAAACAATACTTTATGTAGGTACAAGCGTGCTACATTAATGTGGAGATTGGTTTTTTATTCTCACAAGATCTTTGGACATGAAGATAGAATCTAGTTTGACATTTTCTCTGATAAGGGCCTTCCTGTTTCCACCTTCCTTTGAACTTTGAAATGTTGTGCTGCCTTTCCTTCGAAAGGTCTACCATTCTACACCATTGCCTCATTGTGCAGCAGCCTCTTCTTTTCCAAAATTGCTCCCTTGATCCTGTTTGGCTTAGACTAAGATGTTTCTTGTCAACTATCTGTCTGCCCACTTTCTCTTTCTTGAAACTTCACTTTGTTATCTTGTTTACATAACTTTGCTGTTGTTACAGATTCACAAGGTCTCCATGGTGAATAAAAACTATGGCCGTTCTTGTGGAAGACGCTCTGTGGATGATAATGCTATGAAGGTAGAATTATACCACACATCCTTACCCCGTCGACCTGCTTCTTCTATTTCTTCGGTAGAGAATTCAAGTACAGTCAAAACGGAAGGAACTTGGGAAAGGTTTAGTGTTTCGAAAGGAGCATCGATACTCATGCAACCTAGCAAAAGAAAGAGACTCCATACAAAAAACATTTTGTTGGCATCATGGAAGGGAAGAGTACGAGATTTTAAAATCACCAGAGGGAAGATATCGGTGAAAGAAGTTTTGATTCAGCATGTGTACATGCATAAAGAACTTGTCTTGCGAGACTATCTAAATGATCTTTCGCAACACAGGCCTAATTGTATATTTTTCTATTGTGGTTTTGTTCTTTATGAGGTGTATGGATTTTTAAGATGAAGCTTTCTTTCTTTGCTTATTGACATTCTTGTGTTATTTTATTTCAGATTTATACCCTTCATCGTATGAGACATGGCAAAACATCGATTGTATTTTGGGATTTATAGATGTTTTGCATGGATCGATAGGAGAACAACAATACCAAGGTCGATGTGCAATAGAGCTAGCTCAACTGGGTATATTTTTTACTGATCATTTTTATCAGTTGCTGGACAATGCTAACACACATGGTGTGTTAAGAAAACAAGACCTTCCAGCGGCATGGAATTCAGTGCATTGGACTCTCCCACATTTTAGTGTTACAGAGGCATATAGGGCCAAGCTTTTCAAAGAAGTACAGAAAGCTCTGAGGCCCAATATTGCCACAAGGATAATAAAAATTTCTTTATGCATGCCTCTCACAGTTTTTGTAGACTTGTTTAATAACTTTCCAGTGAAGGTTTCAAAAACAATGTTCACAGTTAAAGCAACAAGTCTAGCATGCATGCCACAATTTTTGGATAAAGATTGGGATAAGAAGACATGTAGTTTTTGTGAGGTTGTCCAACCTTCTATGCAACTGAAGTACATGGTTGCATCACAAAATTTTATTTTTTATTTTTATTATAAGCGCAGTCGAATGCTAGGCACAAAACTAGTCCCAATGGATCAAGATGAAGATTCTTTTGGTGCAAAAAATAAACTTCTTGATATTGATGTTGTTGAGAATGGTGATGTGCTAGTCAATATCTCATTAAGACAATGTTGCTCCCTAGCTCAATTGTGCAATGACATTCTGTTTGAGACAGAAGGTTCTATTTCAAAGGACTTTTTATTTATCTACAACAATAAGAAGGTACACCATCTAACGTAGTCTCATTAAGCATTGCTATTAGTTTACTTTACCCTATTGTTTCATATTACTTTTTTGCAGGTGCTCAAAAGAAAGAGAGAGTTCAATAAAATGCAAAGACATTGAAAATTTAAAAATTGAGATAACACAGACTCCATAAACAAAGGTATTATATTCTATAAAGTAAAATTTTGTACAGAAGTGTTTAATTGTATATGTAGAATATATTCTTGACAACCATTTTCTATTTATCTACAGCCTGATCTAGAGGCTGCTCTACATGGTCCAAGCTCACCGTATCATCTTTTTTTGGAGAACCTGTTTTTTGCTGCTCCATCCTACCGTGTACAATCTCTTGGTGCTGCTCCATTGTCTCCTCTACTGCCCCTGGAGCATCTGTTTGCTGCTGCTCCATCTTCTCCTCAATAACATCAGCAGACCAGGTCCTTGTTCCTGTGGCTTCTCCTCATCAGCACTAGGTCCTTGTTCCTATGGCACCACATAAGCATCATCTGTGTCATCAAGGTGTATGATGCCTTCTCGGACTTTAGAGCTCTCATCCAACTTGACAGTAGCTGGTACAATAGGTTTTGGGGAGGCATACTTCAAAAACTTCCAAATTGTATCAGCTCTGAAACTATATACATAGTTCGAGCTGAAGCTATCTTCTCTCATCTGCAATGGCATATGATGATTTAGAACACTTTGTACCAGTATCAATTATTTTGAAGCTAAATGAAAATTATTTTTTCTTACAAGGTCTGGCTGTCCTATCTCAAAATAGCTTGAAAGTATATATTTGGCACTGATCAGCACCTCCAGCTGCTCTGCAGCTACTTGAATCATCTTGTTGTGGTGTCTGTACAGTTGGAAAGATATGTTAGAAACTGTTAATATCTGAACAAAACAAAATTATTCAATAAGTTCAAAGGCATAGCATGAAATAGACATTAGTAGAGGGAACGACTTTCTACCTCTAAATCTATTGGTTCTACTGAATCCAAAAGATTGACATTAGGATCCAATGCATCTAGAAGCCTTCTAATACAACTGCAATACATATAATTCAGTTAGTGTGCATTAAATCAAAATAATGAAGTTTAAAGTTAAAAATAGCACACACACCACTTACAATTTCAGCTCTCTGTGTGTGTTTTTAAGAGAGTTGAATAAAAAGCATTGCTTCTGCTGGATGTCAATAGAAGCAAAGCTCCAGTGGTCACTGCGTAAGGAAAAAAGCATTAAGAAATCAAAGGCTACAAGAGTTCTCAATCTTGAAGAAAAATCCCAAAAGAAGCAGTCACCCACATCGACAACATCAAAATCGCAGTGTCTGAACCAATTGGAAATATCCATGGGAGTTTCCTTTGCATCTCTTAACTTGAAGGAAATGGCAGGATCAATAATATGAACTGTATGCTGTACAGCGTGGTTAAGCCAGCTTCTCATCATGCTGCATTGGACCAAACAATAATTAGGGTAGGGTGGAAAGGAGCTACAAGAAGGATTGTTTTGCAACAAATGTAAAATAAAAGACACTTACTAGAGCATTGCAAGAATGATAGTATCTGAGCAATACTCATTCTTATGAGCCAATGCTGCCAAGCATGGTTTTGTCAAGTCAAAATTATTCACTGAAGTTTCATCCTCAATATGGACAACATTGTTAGGGCCCAGCTCCTGCAATCTTCTCTGTATCTGCAGCTCCATTTGTACAGTCTCCACATCTATAACAGATTTGGATTCTTTTATTTGCTGCTTCAGTGACTCCTCATAAGCAGCTTTCCCTCTGCTCTTTGAGTGGGTTACTTCAACAACCTTAACCTCATCTACCTTCAACTTTCTTGTAGGTGGAATTAATAATATGTCTCTCATTTTGATGTCCTGCCATTCCACAGGATGGACCAGCTTGTCATACCTCCATCTCACTCTGGACAAAGTGTTGAAGTCTTTGGCCATCAGAGTTACCCTGTGAGCATGGGTTGCTACCAGCATTGCATCTTCAAAATATTTCTCCAAGTAATCCTCTGCCATTTCCTGTAAGGAAAGAATGGTAGTCCTGTTCCATCTGAAACCAAGGTGCCAACTATCACATATGTCTCTCACTAGTCTCTGAAAAGGTGCCTTGGGGATTGCAAAGCCTATAGCTTTCTGTTGCTTCCTGATCTCCTTTAGCACACCTGCACCATGTTTCAATCTCTTGGAATTTTGCTGGCGCAGGCTCATTGGCTTCCCCTTCCTGCCATGTGCAACTCTTCCCTTTGGAGGCACACTAAAATCCTTGATACCTGCCCCAGCTGCTGCTACTGCTGCTGCAAGCCCTGGCCCCTTGCCAGCCCTCCTTGCAGTTGACTTGGTTCTTGCCATCACTCTGACAAGCTGCATACACAGCAATGGAAAGAGATTACAGCCATGGAGAACATGGAATGATACAAGAAGGCAATGACAGGGGTGGATGAAGCAACATTTATAAATTTGCAACAAAACGCGATTTCGACAGTTTGAAATTCCGAAACTTGGCACGTGTGAATGGCACTTTTTGCCTTGGAACTTGTGCCAATCATGATTTCATAATCAGATCCATAACCACTCTTCCCTCCCCGTCTTTCATCCCTGCCAGCACCCTCCCATCATCCTTTTCCTTCCCCCTTTGATCCCTTCCTACCCAACACACTCCATCCAGACTGCAACCTGCCTGAAGACTACTACCACTGCCAGATCTCCAGGTTACCTAGGCTGCAGCTCAAGTTTGGAAGAGAGCAAAAGATTCACCAGCGCAACTCCAACAGCATGGAAAAGGAAAAGAAAGGTCAGAGATTTGTATTCTTTTCAATGTTTTTTGATATATATTTCTTCCATCCATAGAATTCTTGAATCTTACTGCCCAGGAATCTGGTACATCACCCTAGGATTTGATTGGAGATGGATATCAATAGAACCTAGAAGTTTGCAACAAAATTCGAGGAGAGTGCTTTACATTTTCCAAATGGCCCTATATCGCGTTTTTCTACAAATTCTTATATTCCTTTGGTTTTCATTTCTTCCTCATTGTTTTGCTTTCTTTGGCCCTGGGGAATTCTTCCTAGTATCATCTACTATTTAGGAATCTGTGAGATGATCCTAGCAATAGAAATGGAGAATTTGCAACAAAATGCGAGGAGAGTTTGACATTTTTCAAATGGCCCTACATCGCAAATTCCTGTGTCCCTTTTGGTTTTCACTTCTTCCTCATTGTTTTGCTTTCTTTGGCCCTAGGGATTTCTTCCTTGATGATGAGAAAAGTTTTTGCTTTGGAACAGTTGATTCTCAGGCCCTTCCTTTCAAGAGGAAGCTGGACTTTTCTGCTCCTATACTTAGACCACAACAATCACCAGGTGAGTCATGTGTGCTCATGAAGGGAGTTGTTTGGTGATATCCTATACATTCCCTGATTGTATATGTCAGCATATAGAATTCATGATATATAAATTTTTGTTCAGGCAAAAGGAAGAGACTGGAGTAGAAAGCTGAGTCTTCCCTTTCAAAACAAAAGGAACCAAAATTAGTTGATGGAACATTGTTGCTCTTAGATGTTGCCACCGACAATGCCGGAGATGATGTGTTTGCCGATGGTGCCAGAGATGATGTGTTTGTTGTTGTGGGCTGATGGTGCCAATGTTACCTATGGAGCCACTTTATTTCCGATGGTGCCATTAGGAATCTAGAGAATGCAAAAAAAAAAACATAAAGCCAAATCTGGGAGGGTTTAACTAGATTCGATAATCCAAAGCTAAGAGATAAGATATAAGTAGCCTCGATGCTAAAAAAAAGTAGCCTCGTTGGCCAAAAAAAGGGCCATCTACAATTGGAAATTGGGAACGTTTAAAGCTAATTAATGTCCTTGGGAAATGAACCCCTGTGCTCTTTAGAAAAGACACTTAATTTGGAAAAAGACACTTAGTTTGAAAAAAAACACTTACTTTTTAGAAAAAGACACTTACTTTTTGGAAAAGACACTTACTTTAGAAAAAGAGCCATGTGTTTGCAAGAAAGAGTTCCATTGCTCCAAAAAAGAAAATTAATTTAAAAAAAATCTATCTTGAAAAAGAAAAGAATTTCAAAAAAGAAACTTTTTGGGACACTTACTTTGGAAAAAGAGCCATGTGTTTTCAAGAAAGAGCTTCGTTGCTTGAAAAAAGAAAATCCATCTCAAAAGAAAATCAATCTCGAAAAAAAAATCTATCTCAAAAAAGAAAGCAAATTTTGTTACTATTCAAATATTTTTGAAAAATGAGCCAAGAAATCAATTATACTCGTGTCACTTTTAAAAAATATCTTTGTTTACAAGTTGTGGTTTACTAGTCACAAAAAGTATAACGTTTTATACTTGTGTGAGTTTTTAAAACTTACACTAGTTTAAACATATATAAGATGACTGTGAGAATATAAATTTCATTTACAGGTACATGCTCCAGCATTTCAAGAGTCCTGGACTAATTTGAGTAAATTTTGCTTCAAGAAAGCTCATACCACGAACCTACAGACTCTCTACGGGAGTTAAAATCGTATATATTCATTACTCATTATTGGATAAGTTTTTTTTAAATTTTGAAGTATTATTTACCTATGGCGTAATTTAATCCTTGCGCTTGATGCACTTAACTCGTCGGACCTATCATGCGAAGAGAATGCCAAAGAGAACCTTGGAGGCATCCTCTTTGCACCATGGGCCATCTAGTCATAAAGATATTATGGGTCATCTATTATGCGAAGAGAAGGCCCGTGGGTTCTTTGAAATTCTTCTTCTTAGAGGGTGAAATTCATCTGTTGTGCGAAGATATTATGAGTCATTTATTGTGCGAAGAGAAGATCCATGGGCTCTTTGAAATCCTTCTCATTAGAGGATGAGACACCTCCACCTTCTTCTTCTTAGAGGACGAGACACCTCCTATAATAATATATAACATCTTTTTCTCAGAGGATGGGTTATTTGAAATTCTCCTTCTCGGAGGATGAGACACCTCCTTTAATAATATATAGCATTTATTTAAATGCAAGTTTATGGTGTTTCTTCACACACAATGCATTCAGAGGATGTCAAAGAGTTAATTGAAGAAGATAGTCCTTGGGAGAAGCTATTTGGTTTCCTTTACAAAGTTGGTGTAGACCAAAAATTTATAGCTATCAGAGAAATATTTAGTCCCAAGATCTAGTCGACTTGAAAGAAAGTAACATCTAGGCTAGCCTTGGATTAACCTAAATATATTGGATTAGTTTGGATTAACCTAATTAGCTTGGATTAGTTTTTGATTAACCTAATTATCTTGGATTAAGGAAAGCTTAAGATATTAACACTAGAGAGACAATGGAAAGTAATGTGTAATGATAGTCCAAAGATTCAAAGCTACCATAGTCCTAGAGCACATGCCTTTTATAGTCCCAAGGCCCATGTGCCCTAGTCCCACATGTAAATGATCCTAAGCCCATGTGACTAGGACCCATGCCATGTGCATGTGCATCCTAAAAACACTTTGTTACAAATAATCCCCTCTTAACGTGATTTCATCCTCAAAATCTAAGGGTGGCCATGCATGAAAATACACATACAAGAGGCTATATACAAAAGCCAAAAATCGGACATATAGTCCATATACATCCAAGTGTGGAAATGAAGATTGCGATGACATAGACGATGTAGAGGCCTCCCAAATCGAATGGAAAGTCAAGGAGTCGCATGATAGGACATAGATCTCGTGCCATTGGGTCGAAAGAGTAGGTTGTATCTCCCCTCATCATGAGTGTGTGGCCACCTGGGTCATACGTGAAGTAACGCTGCCCCATTGTCAAAAGGTGATCTGCGATGATGCCTGGACACTAGAATCCCGCTGATGATGAGGCTAGACAAGCTCTTACCTAGATGAAAGGGAAATCCAAGGCACCCTAAATCCAGGACAGTGGTCCTGTTTGACGATGTAGTGTGAATGGAGAAGCTAAGGAACCAATGTCGATATGGTGAAGCTAATCGTGTACCCTCAAGGATCAAATGGATAGATAAGGTACACAGTAGGGATCCTCGAATATCGATGTTGTGGTAGCACCAGGATTGAAGGGAGAGCTTGTAAGCTCGTCCACAATGTGAATCAAAAAACTGAGAGGCATCCACCAAGTGGAACGTGGAATGGTTGTGGTGCAAAGAACCATGTATGCCACGACCAAGAGAACATAGCTCGAAGTTAGCATTGTGCAGGATCAAGTGTGAACCAATGCCGTCATCCCACTAAAGCACCACTCAAACAATCGAAGGCACGATCCACTATGTCGATGTGAGTTGAAGCACGATCCAAACCATGCAATACATCCTCATGTGCAAGATCCTCTATGTATGCATGATCTACCACCAGGGTAAAAGTATGATCAATAGGATCACCGTAGACGTCATCGTCTCACTAGAGATGGATAGAGTGTCTACACATGAAAGACTGATCCATATGCCTCTAAGTAATATCTCAATGACCAATAGTCAAGGGATTGCCAAATGTGCCAATCTCTCTCATCCCATAGATGACACACATGTATATACAATAAACTCTGCAACTCCATCCTCCATCTATGGCCTTAATGGAATGTCTCCTCAATCACGTGAAATAGATGATGAAGGATCCGATGGTTGAAGTCTAGTGTCCCAAATGTATCCACAAAGTCGTCAAAAGTGATGTATAATCGGATCATGTCGGGTAACCCATGGTACTGCGTACGAAGAACTCTCACTAAAAATCTAGCATCATACATGCATCCCAAATCATTAAGAGTCACAAGGTGATGTCATCATCGAAGAAAGAAAGGACCATGGTGAGTAGCAAAGGGGTGATAGTAATAAACCATGGCTACATGTGAGCACTACTCGATGCTCAAAGCGTGTGAACAAGGGCTACAATGTACAATGAACTTACAATGTGTGTGAATGTGCCCAAACTACATGCCAATGTGCATAAAAAGAACACTATGCACCCAAATGTGTGAATAAAGCCCAGGATGTGCTAATGCGCATGAACACGCCCCATCAAATCCCCACAATGAAAGCTCAAAGCATGTGAACACGCCCCATCAAATCCCCACAATGAAAGCTCAAAGCATGTGAACACCTCACACGAATGTGCTTGTGTGTGAACAAGATCTAAAACCGTATAGGAATCACCACACAAGTGCCCAAAATCATGCAAATCCAAACCACTGAGTAGGGCACGTGTGAACACTCCCAAATGCACTAAATCGGCTCAATGTGTGCAAATAACCTCATGGAGGCTCAAGGCATGTGAACGAACTCGATCATCGCATGTGAACAACCCAAATCCATGTAGACACAAGGTAGATGAGTAAAAGTGTGGAATAAAGGATTAATGGGTTGGGGTATGTGAATAAAGAGACCAAAGGATTAATGAAGGGTGGACCAAAGGGTGCGGAGAGCCAAATGTGAAAAGGTTAGGTAAGTGCGGAAGGCCAACTCTTAAAAAAGCCCACGGGTGAGTAGTTGAGTTGGTAGAATGGTTGGGTTCGAGGAGGCGAGAGGACCCGGGTTTGAGGAGGCGAGAGGACCCGGGTTCGATGCCATTGGGGCTACGCGACGTGGGTATGTGTGTTTTCGAATATAGATATATATAGATCTCCCTCACAAAAAAATCTTTACAAAAGCAAAGAATGGCTCCCTTTTCACCTCACGTTGGCGGCCATCTTCCCGATATTTTTTTCTTCTCCCTCCTCTCTCCCCTTTCACTGGTTGATGAGCCTGGTCGCTCAACTGCAAATACTGCTACTAGACGAGAAGCTCTGCTATGTAGATCTGTGCATCTTACGTGGCTGCTGGGAGAGTTGTGCTGAGCTGAAGTGAATGAACACTGTGCTAATGCCGGCTTTAGCTTTAATCTCTGTCAGGGCTGAGCTTATTAGCGCTTAATTATTGAGTCTCAAAGGGTCGATGAAGATGAGGGTGACAAGAATTACAAGTCACATGAATCATCAAATGTCGCTTGTGATGGGATGATGTTGCTTGAGTGCAAAGCCATCTTGCTGCTCAATGTTGTGTACCAAACACACAAACTTTGCTTAGTTGTATACGAGATACTAGAACTAGGTCACCTCAGTTGCTTGTCACAAGCTATGCCTGAGCCTGAAGAAGGTGATGATGGCAAACTGCTAGATCTCTGCTACCAACATGCTCCTCTTCTTTCTTTCAAAGTCATTTGATGAAGCTTCAAAGCAACCAATGCATTCTAAGCTATCAAATGAAGTGTCAGAACCACTTGCATCAATGTTTGCACAAATCTGCATACTCTGCACCTTTTGTTGATAAAGATCATGCTTTTGCATCCTATTGCTGCTTCAACTTGACTTCTAGAAGTCGTTGTTCAAGTGACTTGGTCCTCAGCTACTTGGTTATTTGTGATGATGTTAGGCTTTGCTGCTATTGTCAAGCCCCTTTGATGCCTTCTCAGGTGATAGTAGTAAAACCAGCAATGGCTATGCCAACAAGGGCAGTGTTCTTGGCTTAGCCTGTAACCAAGGGCAATGATGCTTGTGAAAGGTTCTTGAATACTATGTATGTATGGATTTTACACCTCTTGTTTGTGAATGTTCAGGTCTTCTTGCTTGTCTCAAGCCTTGAATGCACTGAACTTCTCAATCTGACGTGCAATCTGAAATTTATGCACATTTCTTGAAACTGCACCAAGATTCTGCACAACCTTCTTCTCTTGCAATATTCCTTCAAGAACTTAAAGATTTGACAATCTTCAATCTTGAAGAAATAAGGTCTCTAAGTATTAATCTTTGAAAAATTATGCTCCCTAACCAAGAAATCACTCACTACTGGTTATTACTGAAGTTTCTATAATTTTGAAAATCAAGAAAATTTCAAGAAATCAAGATCAAGAAGATCAAGAATTTCAAGAAAGGTGGATTAATACAAATTCAAAAATGATTAACATAAATTTCATTGCTAATTTTCTCAAATCAAGAAATTAGCAAATCTAAAAACTATGTAAAAATCAATTCTAAAATTGATGAACACTAATCATGATCAAGAAAATACATTTCTAAAAATTGAGTTAACAGTAATTTGATAATGATTAATCTGTTAATCAAAGCATTAAGATCTAAACCTAAGGCTCTGATACCAATGAAAGAAAGTAACATCTAGGTTAGTCTTGGATTAACCTAATTAGCTTCGATTAAGGAAAGCTTGAGAGATTAACACTAGAGACAATGGAAAGTAAAGTGTAATGATATTCCAAAGGTTCAAAGCTACCATAGTCCTATAGCACATGCCTTTTATAGTCTCAAGACCTATGTGCCTTAATCCCACATGTAAATGATCCTAAGCCCATGTGCCTAGGCCCATCCCATGTGCATGTGCATCCTAAAAACACTTTGTTACACAACCTAATATAAGAACTTCTGCTTACTATAAAGACCTCTTTTCAAAATCTCAAAGGATGGATTATGTGCATGTTAGTGATCTTGTGTCACAGACTGAGAAGTCAAGACTCAACAAAAAGATATTTTTCCCCTACGAGAGGATGTAAAGTGCACACATACATGTATTGTACATAGAGGTTAAAAGTGTAGATTTGGAGGATGTTACACTAATGTGATACATATACTTGAAAGTTGATGGAGATGACAATAGTGACAGTAAAAAATGCTCCACCATGGCATTGTAAAAGAATGTATACATTGGAAATGTAGAAGATGAGGAGATAGAGAACCCTCTAAAGCTTGAAGTTGAGATAGAGCTTAGTGAAGAACTTGACATTGCATAGCTCAAAGCAAGCATAATAATTGAGGAGGAGAATGTCAGTAGAGAAAGATTGGTGAACTTACCATGCCTACCATCATTCAAAATCAATGACAAGGACTTTGTCTTGCTGTCAAATATATAAATGATGTTTTCCTTAAGGGAAGATTACTATTTGTTTCTATTACACAAATAAGTGAAGATGGGAGGATTGGGTGGATTTTAAGACTGTCTCTTATTCGAACACAGATACAGAAAATTAGATTGGTGCATGTAAGGCCCTTGGTGTCATATTTAAGGAAGCATTAAATTATGCTCATAATGGATTACCAATAAAAGAAGTCTTTTTTGTTATTCAAGAGAGGCTAGAACTAACAAGTTTTGGGAGGTCAACCATACCAGAGCCTACCAGAATCATCTCACACATGTAGATAGATGATTGAGTTATGGGGGACGAGTCATCTCTAGTCAGTTATGGGACGAGTCATCTCTAGTCAGTGATGAAAACCAGCAAGTATTTCCCAATCTTATCCTTACTATCAATTTTAATCCTCACAAAAGGTGCTTTTCTCTCTTCGCAAGGAAGGTGCTTTAGCATGCAAAGAGAAAGCTCTAGGGTCCCTTGGATGCCTTTCTATCACACCATAGGTCATCTCCATAAATTTATAATTAATTTCAATATAATAAATTATTATTAATTTATAATTAACTCTAATCTAATGAATTACTATTTTTATCAGCTTGAGATTGAAGATGCTAAAGGGTTTCTTAGACAAGCTGGTGTAAACCAAGGAGGAAGAATTCGCAAAAGGACTTTGGGCTGGTCGTTGTATTGGTAAAATGAAAAAAGAAGTTCTTGCCATTTTTCATTGTAAATACTCTGATAGAGATTGCATTACTAGCACTTAAGGTATTTGGATTGGTCTAATTGTCCCCTCAAGTACTGATAGAATTATACTTGTACAAAAATTTGAAGCTATTTGATTTTGGGTATGCACCTAGGGTTTGGGCTATGAGATCATCTTATTTTTAAATTACACCGTACATGCTTTAGTAGTGGCTAATAAGATGGATGCAAATCTCTTAGCAAAATGTATAAAATAGACTTTTTTTGAGATTTAGAGGTGAGATTGAGTTTACATCTACTGAAAAGTTATCAACATCCTCAAGATAGTTCAAAGGAAAATGAAACTATCAAAAGAGGAAATCATCTTCTTACTAGTATACCACTAGTGTTGCTTTTAGATGTATAAGTTCCATAAGAATGAGCTTTTATGATGCTACTTAAGCTCCAAGTTCATCACTTGATTTATAAATAGTGATCATTAACAACATATCTTAGATCTTTATGTGATTCATTAGGAGAAGACACACCTTTTACTCATATGTAATTTGTATTCTTCTATACTACTTGAACAAGTTGCCTCATTGGATTAACATCATGTATTCCACCTCCATGTGTGATGTTCCTTCTAGAAAACCACATCAAGGTTACCAATGAGATCGTTCCGTGCCTTGAGTAGACCATATGGCAAAGCTTCCTTGTTTGGCAAAGTAAGGTCCAAAAGTCTCTAAAATATGCTCCAAAGTAAAGTCCATATCATAAGTACCTTAAAACTTTAAGAAAAAAAGTGAACTTTTAGATATAGTTTATATAAATTTTGAAAAACTCTTACCATGTAGTGGGTGATACTACTATGACCCCAAGCCTTTACCATTAATTTGTAAAAGTTTGTAATAACATTCATGAAATTTAGTGCATCATCCAATAGTAAATATCATATTTTGTAAAAGAATTACCAAAAAAATAATTATCACTTTGTCAAGTGCAACCCATATGTTTGCCTTTGTCCATAATCGAGTCTTTCCTTCATTGCTTGTGTCTCAGAAACAACTACATGCAACTT
Organism: Cibotium barometz; assembly: GCF_041138505.1. NCBI lineage: Eukaryota > Viridiplantae > Streptophyta > Polypodiopsida > Cyatheales > Cibotiaceae > Cibotium > Cibotium barometz. Next base: position 31,305,500 of record NC_141079.1, on the reverse strand, counting down.
TTTCCATGCATTGTATCTCTGGTTGCTTTACCAATAAATCTCCCTTTTCATTTTGTGGTGAAGAAAGAAAATTCCTTGCCTTTGCCCCACCAAAGCATGGCTTGAAAGTTAAGATTCCGCTAACCGTTGACAGCTCTTGTCCGTTCCGGGCATGTTAGCTAGGTGGGTTTGACTATCCAAATCCTCCTTCTGGATTGTTGTCCTGTGAATGGTAGGGGACCATCTGTGTAGGAAGGTGTCGAGGCTTGCATAACACTATCTATTTCTTTAAATATCCCCCCAAACCTCCTTTAGATCCTCGATGGCGTGCCCTTCCCATTGCTCCATCTTTTCTGCTTCTAGTTCATACACTTCTGTGAATTCCTTTGCGTCCAACATAGCCAGCCTTGCTTTTGCCTTAACCAGCTCAATCTTGTCCTTGTCAGCCAAAGCTTGCACCTCCTTTACAATTATGGCATCCTCTTCTCTAATCAAGGCAACCCAGCCTTCTGTTTGTAGCATGGCTTTCCCTGGCCCTATCTAGGTCTTCTTACAATTTGCCCATAAGTCTACTCCTTCTGGGCCATTGCCTCCCTCATCTTCCCCAATTCTTCTTTGATCTCCTCTAGCTGGTGTGAGAGGATGGACTTGCGAATGTCGGCCAAATCCTCCTTGAGATGTTTGCTATTTTGTGTTTTCGCCACCCCGCTGCTCTCGTCCTCCTTGGCAGTTCTCCCCTTTTTGTTGGTTTTCTTTTTGCCAAACTTGGAGATTCTTTTCTTCCCAGGCTATCTGCTCCCTTCCCTATTTAGAACTTGCCTAGTCCTTTCCCTATCCGAAACCTGTTTATGCCTGGGACTTTTTCGCTACATCCTCTTTAAAGAACAATCTAGGAATTTTAGCACTTATTCAAGTGCCATTTTTTAAAATCCTTAATAAATTCTCTATTTTTTGAGAGCAATGATCAAGAATGAACATGACTATAAATATATTGCTAAAGAGATGATGTGGGTACATTGTAGTTGCATGATAATTGTAAATTGTATGATAATTGTAGTTGCATGATAATTGTAACTCTATGATTTTATTTGACCTCTTAGATTCTATTGTGTTTGAGGAAATCATCCTTGATGCTTAAAGTCAAATTTGAGCCTCTTGTAGTCTATTTTATGCAAAAAGGACATCCTTAGAAGCTAAAACTACTACTTGAGACTCTTTCATACAATATCTATTTGAAGGAAATCGCCCACAATGCTCAAATCTAGTTTGAGCCATGGGAAATAGGCTTTACATATGATAAAATATGAGAGGCTCAAACTTGAGCTCAACTCAAGTTTGAGCCTCTAAGGAAATTTCCTTCACATAACATAGACTATGAATGGCTCAAGTGTAAGTTTGAGCCTCAAGGAGAATTGCCTTTATAAACAATACACTATGAGATGATCAAACTTTAGTTTGGACCTCAAATGACTTGAGTTTTAAAGTTGTGCCAAAATTGTGAATATTTCCCAAATTTCCTAAATTGGTGTTTTTGGGCCCTACATCTTCTTTTTGGTCTTCCTTCTTCTCCTTTCCGGCTCCTGAAGTTTTGCATTAAATAGTGCTATTAGATACGGGCTGATCTTTGTTTTGGTGTTTGGGTGGTTGATCTTCCCAATATGGTTCCTCAAGTTATTGTACAAAATCTCTGCCCAAGCCACCTTTTGTTCCTGCCTCTACTACTTTCACCATACCATAAGCCTTTCTTGACATACCATATCGCTTGCTTAACTGCTACAAAGCACATTTTCTTCTGTTGATCTTTGTCCGCAGTGCTCATGATCTTGAATTCTTTGGCCTTGCCCTCCAATTAACTGAAGTCCTTGATCAAAATATCATCATCCGCCGATTAGCTTGACCTCAAGCTCCCCTTCAGCACCCCCTACAGTTTGAATACTTTGGCCACTATGGAGGATTGAATACTCTTTTCTCACCTGATGGAAGCATGATGATATTTGATTTTTGTAATTGTTTCGCTACTCCATGGCCTTGAAGTTGTGTTGAAGCTCCTTCTAGGGGGGTAGCTCCGCAAACTCCTTTAACCCCATCTTCTCTAGCCAACTCGGCATACCTATTTGCCTCCTTGTATAAGGTGGATGAAAGGTAGTCGAATTCCACCATTTTTTCGGCGTCAAGTGTGCTGGGGTTGAGCGACAAAAAAGGCATGGGTGAAAGTAGAGTTTAGAAATGGTAGAGCTTAGAGCACAGGGTAGTGAGAAATTTTTGCATAGTGATTTTTGAATTAGGCTTTCGATGGAGAGGTGGTCGACCATTGTCGTGGATGCGTGCCCAAATTTTTCATTTTGTTCTCTTCTATTTTTATTTACTCCAGAATCATGTCTTGATTTTTGATCCCCTAACTGAACTTGGACTCCTCTTGTTGGGTATCTTCTAGATCCTGACTGGACGCTTCTGCTTGTTGGACATTCTCCATATTTAGATCTGGATCTCGACACACTTTTCCTTCTAGACATACTTGTCTTGCTAGTTTTGACATTTTTCCATAACAAGGCTTCAGCTTGTACCCATTCACCAGTTTCCTTAGGATTTCTCCATCTAGACTTGTATTCGTTTCCTATCGTCGCTGCGCTACTAGCCGACAAAGTCCAGACCCCACTTCTAGAATGACTCTAGGGGAAATATTGGGGTGTGTAGCATTTTGTCTGCATCATTTTATTGCCCCAGCCTTTGGCATATATTGCACTCCTTTGCAAACTTGTGTGCATATTTTAATGCAGCTGATCACCACCACAATCCTGCTTGGAACACCTTCACCCTGTGACTTCTCCAGAAAAGTTCCCTCCACTTATTTCTTGGTGCACTTCTACCAACATAGCCTGTTGCTCATGTTCGGGGAAACATCTTCTTAGTGTCTGATCAATGCCCATCTTTTGTAGAGCTGTCTAGCGACCACCATATGAATGACTTGCTCTGGAGAGAGATTCTTTCTTTGATCTTTGGACATGTACTCCAGAAAAGAACAAGTCAGATAGGAATTGCAGCATCTCATTGTACGAGTTGGGTTTTTCTCTATCTATGAGGAAGAGCTGTGCATCTGAGAAATCATCTTCCATCTCCTCTAGATCTTCTCCTGACTCTAGTCTTGACAGGAAATCTGCTATACTGTGTGCTTATTTCTAGAGGTGTGCCTATTGGTGAACTCGAACTTTGTAAAAAAAACATCCATTTGGCCAGTTTTTTTACTAGATCTAGTTTGTTCACCAGATACAAGAGTGCTATCTACATGAAATTCAAACATTTTTCCCAATAGATAGTGTCTTAACTTCTTAATGGAGTAGATCATTCCTAGTGACTCCTTTTTTATAGTGGAGTAGTTCTTCTTAGGTCTGGACAGCCTCCTTCTTGCATAGTAAGCTGGCTTGTACCAGCTTTCTTGCGCTCCTTGCATTAGAGCACTACCAATGAAAAAATCAGAGGCATCAACAAATACATGAAATACTAGATCATAGTTTGGTTGCTGGAGAATGGGTGCTGCCCCAACAATATTCACTTGAGATTCTGGAATGCCTCTGCTGACAGGATCTAGACTAGACATATTCTGCATCTTTCATCATCGTCAGATTGTAAAAGGGCACTGCCACATTCGCCACATGAACCTCATGAAGCTACTATGCCACTTGATTAGTCCCAAAAATCTTGCAAGTTCTTTGGTGTTTTTGGACGGCTACAACTTTACAATGATTTGCGACCTTGCCCAGATCCATAGCTAGTCCTTCTGGTATTATGTGCCCTAAGAGGGATCCACTTGTTAAGCAAAGGTGCACTTGGTTTAATTAAGGCTCAATCTAGTCTTCTTGCACTTCTCCAGGCACATTGTGAGGTGTGTTATGTGGTCTTATTTCTTTCCGAACACGCTAAAATCATCCACAAATACCCTCATAATGGTGGTTAAATATTCATAGAATATTTCTTGGACCATCCTTTAGAATGTGGCTGGAGCATTTTTGAACCAAAACATCATTACATTGGAGGTAAAAGCCCCCCATTCTGTCATGAAGGCTATTTTTCTTTATCCTCTAGGGCCATATGTACCTAGTTGTACCCACTGGACCCATCCAGGAGAAAGAGTACGTCTCATGCTTGGCTACCGCATCCAGCAAGGAATCTATGAATAGTAGCACGAACGGATCTGATATGGAGGCATTCAGCTTACGATAGTTCATGTAGACCCTCAGGTTCTCATTCTTCTTCAAAGGAGGATGATGACTATTGGTGAAAGCCATTCTGCCCTCTCCACACTGGTGGATAGATGAACCCAACTCTTAGTAGCAGCTTGTTAATCTCCTCCTTTACTTGTTTGGCATAGTTGGGACTCATTCTATATCTACTCTGCTGGATAGCAGTTACATCCTCTTTTAAGTTGATCTTGTGTTGGTAGAAGCTAGGATCAATCTCCTTCATGTCTGAGTAATTCCAGGTGAACATGTGTTTATAGGACTTTAGCAAATCCAAGAGCTTTTCTTTGAATTCTTGATTTAGCTGCACACTGATTTTGACTATTTTGGCTCAGGTTGTCCCCCTAGGTTCACTTCTCCTAGTTCATTTTCCTAGACTCTGATGTTTTGCTTCTTAAGTTGGGCCTCCTCTTGCTTGAGAGCCATCGTGGCCTTTTCCTGCTCAACCTACCTCTTCCTTTGCACTTTCTTCATTTAGTAGCACTTCAAGGTGAGCCACCAGGACTTCTGGATTGTATCTTTGTACAGTCCTTTCTATATCCACCTCAAATAGCAAGATAGTAGATCTGGATTTTCCTTCATGATTTGCTCTTCTTCGTCATCTTCTACCCCTTCTAGGTAGTTTAGGCCGCCCTCTACATGCATCGATCGGCGGGCTGGCCAGATTCAGCTTGTCTTTTCCTAAATGCAGACATCCTTTTTGCCTCTCCTAATTGTGATCTTGTCCGTATCCCAGTTGTGTTTTATCCTTCCACTTTTGAGCAACGGTCTTCCCAAGAGCATGGGATATGCACCCAATATCTCAGTCATTTTGAGGACTATTAACATGGTAGTGTGAACATGCATCCTACCACTTCTATTTGTTCTCCCCTGATTATCCCAACTAGTCAGCAGACTCTTCTCTGGTCAACCATGCGGATCTGGAACAGAGCTGGCTACATGTCAGTAATTCCTAGCTTTTTAGCCAGACTATTTGATATTATGTTCACTCTTGATTCTTTGTCTCTAGCATTTATCACTAGATATTTTTTTTGAGATCATACAACAATCAACCTTACTCTTATCATTAGCACAAAGGTCGAACAGTTACCTACTTTGCAACATACTTTATTCCTCTAGGTAGTTCCTTTGGGTAGTGGTCACTGGTAGTAGTAAGCACATGTATCCAATTTTCATAGAAATCCTCACTTGGAAGTGGAGAGAATACATATACTCCAAAGTCTAATCCTCACATAGAAATGGAGAGCATACATCTACTCCTCTTCAAAGTCCAAATTTTCATAGAAATCCTCACTTGGAAGTGGAGAGAATACATCTACTCCAAGTCTAATCCTCACATAGAAATGGAAATCATACATCTACTCCTCTTCAAAGTCTAAATTTTCATAGAAATGGAGAACATACTTTACTCCTCTTTAAAGTCTAGCTTTTCATAGAAATCCTCACTCGGAGAGCATACATATACTCCTCTTCAAAGTCTAGCTTTTCATAGAACTATTCACTTAGAAGTGGAGAGAATACATAAACTCCTCTTCAAAGTCTAACTTTTCTCTTTTGATGCATCCATGTGTAGTTGTGTCTAGATCATTGCCAAACAACGCAACAACGCACCATCCCTTGGTGGGTGTGTTTTCGATGTCTATAAGTCCACCTTTAGAATTTGGGTATCCTTTCACAATCATGCCACAAACAAGCTTCCAAGGCTTAAAAGCTTTTCCTAAAATGATATTGTAAGAAACTAGTTGGCATAAGAAGTTCATCACTACACATGTATGATCGTATTAAAACTAGTTGGCATAGGAGGTTCATCACTGCACATGTATGATCGTATTAAAAGATAAAGATTTTCATCCTTAAGACTTGCAAATACAGCCATAGGTCTCGCAAGACAGGTCTTGTAAGACGCCCATGGGTCTTGCTACCATGGGCATGGTAGCAAGACCCATGGGCGTCTTACATGTCTTGCTACTATGGGCATGGTAGCAAGACAGGTCTTGTAAGATGCCCAAGGGACTTGCTACCATGGGCATGTCTGTCATTTTTACAATAAGGTCCATTTGTTTAGAGTAGTCTCTCCTCACACTTCCTAATAATGTTTAGTGATAATTCTCACTCCTACTCCCCTATCTAAGATCATGGAATCCTCTTAACATTCATTGTAAAGTATAGGGATAGCTGTATTGGTATCATCATTCTCATAATAATGTCCTAACTAGTTCATAATGATCTCAATAGGTTCTGGGAAGTTATCATCTTCTTTAGCTTGAATCAACTCCTCAAAAAAATGGTTAACATGGATTTAAGTAGTTTTTAGGAGGTTATCATCTTCTTTAGTTTATCTCAACTCCTCCACAATGTGCAAAAGTTACATCTTTATCTTGAATCAGTCTCCTCCATAGGTGTCTATCCACCCAATCCTTGAGACTGGGAGGTTATCATCTTCCGTAGATTGAATTAACTCCTTTTGATAGGCCCATTTTGGGACTAACAAAAGCAGTCTCTACTACACATGAGAGTAGGAATAAGTGTCATAAAAAGGCACTGTAAAAGTTGTAAAGATTATGAGAAAAGTTGGCCAATGACCAAGCTTATTATTTAGGTTTTAAGTTTTGGAAGCCCAAATGTGAATAAGCGCACACGTTATATATAAGAAAATTTCTCATAATGAAATGACATAATCCCACTTTGTGCTAAGTGAGTTCTTGCTATCTTCTTTCCCTTGCTCTTATGTGTACGTGTGTGTGAGAGAGAGAGAGTTTAGAGGAGAAGCTTGTTTGCTTCTAGCACATGTGCCTTTCTATGCTTGTATGAGAGAGTGTAGAGAGTAAGAGAGGTGAGTCTTTGTAACAAGGAGATTAGATTCAAAAAACCTCTTGTTGATAGCATGAGGGAGGCTTGGAAGTTTGGAACTAGAAACAAGCGTGGAGTTCATGGAGATCACTAGCATGGAGTTCATGGAGATCACAAGCATGGAGTTCATAAAGATCCTAGGCTTGAAAGCGAATTAAGAACAATGATTGTTGTTTGTTTCAATACTTGCATGAATGAGAGAGATTTATTGAAAGGGTAGAAATAAGGCATAATATTTTTGGCATAAAAAATGTTATAGGCCATTTCTACCCTTTTAAGAACTCTCTCAACAACCATCGTGGGATTCTTACCTTACTTCCAAGCCCACCTCCAAGTTCCACCATAGTGGTTGTGAGCTCCAAGCTTCCAAGCCTCCCTCTCAACAAGAGATTTGTTGCACCTCCTTGTAAGGACTCACCTCTCTACACTATCTCAACAACCATCATGGGATTCTTACCTTACTTCCAAGCCCGCCTCCAAGCTCCACCATAGTGGCTGCTAGCTCCAAGCTTCCAAGCCTCCCTCTTGCTATAAATAAGAGATTTTCTACACCTCCTTGGACTCACATCTCTCACTCTCTAAACTATCTCACACCAAGCATAGAAAGGCAAACATTTTCTATGAGAAAACAAGCATCTCCTCTCAACCTCTCTCTCTCTCTCTCTCTCTCTCTCTCTCTCTCTCTCTCTCTCTCTCTCTCTCTCACACACACACACACACACACACACACACACACACACACACACATGTACACATAAGAGCAAGAGCTCCACCATAGCGGTTGCTAGCTCCAAGATTCCAAGACTCCCTCTTTTGCTACTATCGACAAAAGAGATTTTTTGCACCTCCTTGCAAGCACTCACCTCTCTCACCCTCTACACTATCTCACACCAAGCATAGAAAGGCAAACATATACTAAGAGCAAACAAGCATCTCCTCTTAACCATGTCTTTCTCTCTCTCACACATATACACACACACAAGAGAGAAAGTGCAAAGAGATAACAAGAACACATTTAGCATAAAAGGAGATTGTATCATTTCATTTTATGAGAAAGTGTCTTATATATAACTTGCCCTTATTCACATTTGGGCACCCAAAACTTAAAACCTAACTAATAAGCTTAGTCATTGGCCAACTTTTCTTATAATCTTTATAACTTTTATAAGCTTGGTCTCATTGGCTAACTTTTCTCATAATCTTTATAACTTTTATAGTTCATTTTCATGACACATTGCTACTCTCATGTGCAATAAAGAGTGCTTCTGTTAATCCCAAAATGGAGTTAACATCCCCCTTAATTAATGTAAATTCCATCCTTGGAACTTCGTCATAGCCTAAAAGCGCTGTCACCAAGCTTCAATCTATAATGGTGTCTAGTAACTTGAAGAGTGTTCTTTGAAAATAAGGATGTGGTGTCTAAAACGATATATCTATCATGTCTTCAAATATGACATGCATGTATCCTGGTAAGCATCAAAGATGATGATAGTAATATAGGATCTTCTCCTCTTCTATAGACCCTTATTTATATCAAAGCATAATATTTCCTTATCATAATTTTCCATGGCTTCATTCTTCTAATGGTCGATAAGTACCATGATCAACTTCATAAATTGACATGATGCTACAATTCCTAGATCAAGTATTCTTTGCCACACTCATTTCCATAGAAGAAGACTTTGTATTTGGAGTCATCCTATAAAAACAATCATCAATTTTAGGCTGATCTAGCTAGTAGGGAGACTTCTGATCTACTTTTCTTTGTTTTTTTTTTTGGAATTAGTATGTTAGTGTTATAAGATATTCTTAGAGTATGTGAAGTTATTCATACATTTGTGTGGTGATTTGGAAAGGTTTCTTTAGGCATGAAAACCAGACTAGTTTTTCATGGGCCAAAAAATGTTATCATCTTGAAGTAAAAACATGCTAGAATGGTTTACTAGTGCAAAAGAAGTTGAGCTATAGATAAAAAGTACCATTCTTGATAACTTTCACCTTTGTGAAAAACTAGACTAGTTTTTTATGATATCTTGAGATATTTACATCTAAAGAATGTTAGCATTTGAAAACAAGATGTTAGGATCATCTAGTAAGTCAAAAGAACATGCAATTAGTGTGTAAAGTGTTATTCTTGAACATTTTTTGACGTGAAAAACCAGCCTAGATTTCATGACATGAATATATTATAAGAATATAGTGCAACAAAAATCTAGATAGTAAAACAAAGTGTAATAAAAAATGCAATAGATAGAGAATGGAGAGAATTTAAAATTCTGATATAGGTACAATGTAATGGTGATGTCCACCCATGTGCTCTCAAGCAAAGCTTAGATGGTGATCTTTAGACTCTGGATAGAGGATGTACTAAGTGTAGAGGGTGTGGATACTTACAACCATTGGATACCTTAGCTTGTGATAACTATGTCCATGTATGAAATTATGGGTGTATGGTAGGTATGTATATAATATGGGTGGATACGTGGCATAGACATGATCATCACACTGCCCTCAACGTGACCAACCAACCACTGTCGGCTAATAATAAACCTATACCATTGTGGGCTAGGGGCTCCCATTTCTCAAACCCTTGACTATCTCCTAACCATCAATGGTAAGTCAGGGCTCCCACCAAAGACATGTACACCAATGGCTTCTTCTTATAATGGGGGCCATTACAAATGTGCACCAAACATTGATGTGAGATACATGCTAATAGGTAGGAATTGAGTCTATACCACTGCCCCTTCAATGTCTTTCCAAAGATAGATTATGTTCTTGGCCCCAACACTAAGTCGACGGACACGAGCACCTTTATATAGCTCTGATTGAGGATGTGAACTATTGTGCTCATCACTGTTTCAACCAAAAAGTGTCTGGTAACCCTTTCCCTATTAGAATGCATCAAGCCATCTCCACGATGGTCCAATTATAATGTTCTACAACACCATTTTGTTGAGGTGTGTGAGTAGTGTGCTGAGTTGGCACTTGATGCCGTTCTCCTTGGAGTAGCTATCAAATTCTATTGTGAAAGGAATTATCTTCTCAATCTATATGAAAATTTTTCACTTTCTTTCCTGTCTCATTATCCACAAGCTTATACCACCATTTATACTTGCAAAAATCCACAAGCTTATACCACTATTTATACTTGCAAAAATCCTTATCCCAAAGTAAAAAACCGATATCTTTCTACTATAATCGTCGACTTACAGTAGGAAGATCCCCCCAATGTAGTAGTAGGCATCTTACCACAAAGATCAACATGTACCAGCTCTAGATGAGTCTTTGCCCTTTGCTACACTCATGTGGAAATGCCTTACATTGTTGCTTGTTGCTTTCCCATCATGTAAGCCTCACATGGTTCTTGTAATTCTAAAAATACAGGCAAAATATGATAAGAACTCCTCTTTTAAACTAAAATTTATTTATGCATACATAACATAATTATAATTATAATTATAAGCATAATTACGATTAAATCTCTTGATTATTCTTAAATATCATTCCTCATTTCCAAAAATGTTAGCATAACCCTCTTTCAACTTAAAATGAATTAATATGATTTTTCTTAATCATAAACAAGCTTAAAGAAATTAATCATCATTTTCAACTAGATTAAAATCATAAAAATACCTAATCTTTTTCTCTAGCTTGTCAAGCCTAGAGTTTTGTTTAAGATAATGAGTTTATCATTAAGAACCATCCTTCTAACAAGGATCTAACCATAAAGATGATTAATCTTTCCAAAAAAGAGAGATTTACTAATAAAAACACTATAATTAAGCATAAAGATTAGTATAAACCATGTAAACATCATGAATCATTAGAAAGCTTGATTTCAAGAAAAAACCATTTAATTGAAAGCTTCCCAAGCATTAGAGGGGTTGGGAAGGAGATAACCATTGAGAAAGATAGAAAAACACCATGGGTTAAGGCTTATCCTTGGTTTTTGGCTTGATGATTTGGAGAGAAGTGAAGCCCACAAAGCAAGCTTTGGCCACCAAGTTGGGGAGGGTAATCTCCAAGAGAGGATGGAGAATTGTGAAGCTCCAAAGCTTCCCAAAGTAGAGGTAAAATAGAGGGATAATAAAATTATACTAATTTTGAAGATAATACTGGCATGTAAATACACAAAGATGAAAATACAAAAGAATGAGGGTCTATTTATAGGTGAGGGAGGCCACTAACCAAGTCCAACTAGGATCTAGAGGCTTCTAGCTTCAGTTTGATCCATTTTGGATAAGTTTTGGACCAGTTTGGCTCCCTTTTTGATCCAGTTTGCAGGAGGAGAGAGAGGAGATCAAAATATCTTATTTTTTGAATTAAAAATGCAATTTAATGATGAGAAAAAGGCACCTACTTCATGAGCCCTTTTTCCCACTCTTGAGGTGTTAAAAATTCATCATTTTCCCAAAATATCCCATTTTTTTAAACTAATAAACCTAGTACTTGGTCAACTCTTCATCTTATGTGAGCATTTACTCATTTTTGGGGTATTTTCTTTTATTCTTTGTATTTTTGTCATCCCAACACTTGGATTAATCCTATTGGTCCCTTAGAACCTTATTTGGACCTTAATAAAAAATTTCTGAAAATGTGGACCCTTAGGCTAAGGTCTCCAATACACATATTCAGTTAATTTTTAATGCATATTGAAAAATTCTTTTTGAAATTCTTTTTTAGGGGAATTCATCTTAGATACTAGGAGAAACTTTTTATCCAAAAATATCTCAATTTGTATTACCTCTCTCTAGATCATTTTCTCTCTCGAGGCCAAAAACAAGGGAAAACAATGTTTTCTTGTATTCTGAATTAGGGGATGATTACAGAGACGGAAGGGGAGGTTCTTACACCTTTATATCTCAAAAGCTGGAGGGAGGAATATTACAAAAAAGATAAAGAGATTCCCTCTCTCTCTCTCTCTCTCTCTCTCTCTCTCTCTCTCTCTCACACACACACACACACACACACACACACACAAACACAACATTTCACTCTCTCAACCACACCCACTTATTTAATGGATTTTTGGATGGGTGACGAGTAGTGTCGCATGTGCCAAGACCAAGCACATTGCATTACCACTATGTAAGAGAGAGACTCTATATAGGAGAAATCAATTTGAACAATTGGAGCACAAATGACAATGTGGCAAATTTTTTCACTAAAGCTTTATTACGTGAAAAGTTTTAAGGACTTCCACAAATCTTTGGCCTCTTCCCTTTTAGATACTAATCTATAATTTTTATAAACCTAACATTTATACTATAGGGTGGTTGGCTATTCCTCCCTACATAGGATACCAAGTCACCTACTAACAGAGTCGACTAATTCCATATTGAAGCGCTGGAGAGCTCTCTTAAAGAAGTGGGTGTCTAGCACCAAAATTGGTTTTTCTTTGTAAACAAGCACAATATGCTATCCACCTAGGCAACCTAGATTTATTTGTTGCCTGATCTTTCAACATTTATTGCATCTTCCAAGAGGTTGATTCAATGAGTCTAGCCATATGCCTAAATTCATTGATTGGTGATCTTTCAGCCTACTACATCTTCCAGCTGATTTGAAATTGGTGGCATCAAATCCTTGAGCATACCCCCCTCAATAAACAAGGATCGATGGTAAAATCTGTTGAGAATTAATAGATGTTGGCATAGGCAATAACCCATCAAACATGTCTGGAGAATTTAATTCCATCATTAGATAGACAAAATCCTTTCTAAAAATAAGATCCCTCTACCTACTGACAATGATCTTCTTTGTGAGAGGATTATAGAGATGATAACATTTGCTTTCAGCACTATAACCAATAAAAATGTATTTCACTGCCTTGTCACATCAAGCTTAGTTCTACTTTGTGCTAGCACATGTGCATATACCAAACAACTAAAAATATGCATATGTTTAACCTTAGGTTTTCAATTGAACCAAGCCTCATAATAAGGAGTGATAGTCTTCAAATCTTTAGTGGGACACTTGTTCATTAGCACATAGGTAGCACAAAGAGTTGCTTCTATCCAAAACTTGTGGAAGCTACTCAAACTTTAACCATGTACCTAACTATCTCCAACATGAGAGCCTTGTTTCATCTCTCAGTAATACCATTTTACTATGGTGTATACGGGGCTATACACTATTGATTCTTAATGCCTTTTTGTGACAAAAAATCTTTGAATGCATTAGACATATATTCCCTCCATCTATCTGGATGAAGAGTTTGAATTTTTAAGCTAGTTTCATTTTCAACCATAGTAACCAAAAAGAGTTGAAAATGTGAAAATACCTATAATTTTTGTTTTATAGGGTAAGACCACCCGTACTTGCTATAATAATTAATGAATGTAACAAAGTATAAGTTTCCTCCCAATGAAGTAGTCCTCTTTTGGACCACACACATCGTTGTGTATGAGCTGTAATAATTGTGATAAGCTCTATATATTGTATTCTCTAGGAAAGATTGGCAAGAAAGTTTTCCAACAAGGATGCATCCTTCATAAACATATCTTGGTGGTGGATTAAGTTGAGGAAGATCCTCTAACATCCCATGTTTTTGCAAAAGCAATGAAACACCAATAGAAGTATGGCCAAACCTAGCATGCCAATTGGGTATCTTTCATTACATTATAAGCGTCTGCCAGACAAGCAACATCACACTTGTCTAGTTCATGTCCAATTTGCACAAACCACTTGTTGATAGTATTTTAACCACTTGTGGTTAAAGATCGAGTAAGTATAATCTTTGTTTATCCTATTCTCTATCACGGCATTTATCATCTACAAATTCAACATTAAGTCCTCCCTTGCTAGAGTGGGCATAAAAAGAAGATTCTTTTGAATTTTTAGAATAAAAAGTACATTCTGAAGACAAACATCCTCACCACTGATAGTAGTGAGAACTATCTCACAGCTTTAATGGGGTAAGAGGAATTTTTGGCACACATAACAATGTGAACACCTTGTGCAATCTCCATTTTTTTGACTTAACTTATTTGAGAGGTTACGTGCTTAGAAGCACTACTGTCAACGCAAGAAACCAACTATCAGACACAGTTACACTGAGACATGCATCATGTTCAGGATCATAACTATAAACAACCATTAGTGAGAAGTCCTCATAGACAATAATATTAGCAGAGTCCTCTTTCGTGTTGGAACTCTGCTTATTAGAGATAAAACTACTGGAACCCTTGTTGGATTCCTTTTTCCTCTTTTTCTTATTTTGAATTGGTTTTAAATGAAATATCTTGCCCTTATCCTTGGCTTTTAGAACTTGATCATTGTTAAAACTTAGACATATTCTTTCTGAAGTGTTCCTCCTACAATAGTAAGCTAACAAGCTCCTAATAGATAAGAGGGGCTACATGAATGAGGTTACTTATATACTAGCAAACCCTAAGGTGCCAATTTACACGTAGATGTAAATGGGAAAAAAACTAGTGGGATAAAAGTGTCCATGGCATAAGTGCATGGCCTCATAGTGTAGTATTACCTTATATATAACAGGCACGTGTGCTCTTCCTCACTCACCAGAAGACTCACGACTTCCACAAGATGTCCCTCACCATCCTATCCAAGATACTTTTGGGGCAACTGATAAATTAGGCTAGAGCCTTCACTGTTGAGCTCCAAAGCTCATGCAAGAACCTGGCAGGCAAGGTATATTGGATACATATTCTCACAAAGGTCCTTTGTCATGCCATTGATAAAGAGCTTCCTACTCCTATAGCCTAGCTCGTTCGTACCATGTGGCATCACGTTCCCCTGACACCCCCAAGCCCCAATCTTTGGAGACAGAAATAGGGGCCATCCTGTAATCCATACATTTCTTCATCAAGGAGGGACCTTCAACTTTACACTCACTATTGACTCGAGCCTTGACCTTGACCTCATTCCCTGCCACCATCCACATTCCTTAGTCCACTTAAGGATAAGCTTATCTTGGCTCCATTAGTGATTTATTTGAGTCTCAAGACTTATTCACTCTTAGTCTCAAGACTTATTCACTCTTGACCCACATCTGGGAGAGGTGCATGGATCCCAAGTTGAAGATGCCTATCAAGAGAGTCACCTAGTAACCCATGAGACGGTCTCACCACCCTCCCCAAATCCATAACCAACTCCTAGTTTGTCTCAACCTCCACCATATCTGCCTCAATCGGCCTTCTTTCCTTGGGAGAATCCCATACCCACCTTTGCGACACCCTCAAGGATGCTATAAAGTGTTCTTTCATGGACCATCTCTTTTCATCAGAACCGACCCATGATTTTGTAGCTCCCCCGTACTTTCGACATTGACACTCTTATCGATGGGTCAAGCCTATCGATCATGTCACCACACAACTTCCAAGTGTCACATCCTTTGATAATGATAAGAGCTCAAGATCCAGGATGCATACATCTGGAAAGAGGGTGTAAGCTTAGCCATTCCGACATGTTGCTTCAAGATGCATGAAAAGAATGCCAAGCTCAAGCTCAAGAAGCATCAACTTTAGATTGAGCTTTTGGGTAGCAATCAAAACCTAGGAGGAGCTAGCCCAACTCATAAGTAGGACATCGATTCCATTCAACTTCAATATTAAGCCCTTGAGACCATGTTGTGGCAGCCCATGCGCATAAATCCCAAAGAGACCCACTCTTGGATAAGCCCAAGTAAGCTAAAGCCAAAGGAGGCCCAAGTGGTCCGTGCGGCTTACCACTTTGCAAAGGAGTGTGATGTTTCCTGCTTGCAAACACATGAGAGGAGTACAACTGTGCAATGAGAAAAGCGGCTACTAGGGAAGCAACCTACCAAGGTCTCCTCCTTTCCACAAAGAAATCCTCACCAAGACACATGCTGAAATTCATAAAATGGAGGCCCTTGCCTCAGATGAAACCCCATTGGAAGGGCACGACCAAAGGAAGCTAGACATGCTTCTCTGATGGGCCATAGACTTCGACACTTTGCCAACCACCATAAGCTAGTCTCCCATGGATACTCTTGCTCTCATCAACCACATCCCGACCCTATATTTGCTTTAATTCAATGTTTTTATTTGATGGGCCATAGACTTTGACACTTTGCCAACCACCATAATCTAGTCTCCCATGGATACTCTTGCTCTCATCAACCACATCCCGGACCTATATTTGCTTTACCTTCCACACCATCTTAGCTCGTATCAACACTATGCCGCAAACCCACCTTGGCCACCCTGTACTTCTTTGACCAAAACATCTCACTCCTATACTTTATTGAATCTTATCCACTTGTGTCACAACCTAGCCACATGTCCCCTATTCAAGAATTCCACACTCTTTATCAAGGAATATCATGTCCTCAACCTCACGACCCACCTCAACTTCCTCATCCATATAGAATCACTTCAATGTTAGATAGATGGTAGTACTTCACAAAGTGCGGTCATGCACTCATGCCATGGGCACTTTTATCCTACTGGGCTTTTCCCCATGGCCATCTAGGTGTGAATGGGTACCATAGGGTTAGCTAATATATAAGCAACCTCATTTATAGTTTAGAAAAGCTTACTCATTTGTACTTTCTCTTTATACTTATAGAGAGCTTTCCTCCAACAATGGTATCAAAGCAAAGTTTTTTCATAGCTTGGTTTTTTGTGTTTCTCTCTACACACTAAGCTTCCATAGCTTGTGTTCAAGATTTCAAATAGCTTGTTTTATTTGGCATTTATCAGTGCAACACTTAATTTGAAGCTTTTGAGTGAAGCTTCCATTGAATCACTCTTTCTCATTGTATTATGAAGGATGATCTTTACAATTTGAATCAACTCTTCTACTTCAAGAATCAGCTCCCATACAGTTGATTTGTACAAGGGCTTCAAGCTACAACCAAGCGATTCAACACAATTGTAGTCTTAAGATTTTCATAGTCATATCATTTTGCTGCTAACTACTCGAATCATTTCATCAAAATGATTTGATTCCACTTTTGCATCGCTTCACCAAGTGTTGATACATGGCGAATAGAATCGCCCATTTCTCGGATCGTTTTCTATCTTAAATCATTTTTGGGTGGTGCAATCACCTAATTCTTTGATCATTTTTACAGGTTTTATAATTGACCAATTCAACTCTTAAATTGTGGTTTTCTTCAATTTCTCTTGGATCATTAGCTACTTTTATTGATTGATTCCTAATTCCACCCTTTGATCAACAATTCCACTTTTTGGAATTGCTTGGATTTCTAGCTCTGGTGATTCCACTTTTCAGTGATTCTAGGTTTCAATGCTTCCACTTTCTCAGTGATTCCTCATTCTTTCGTGATTCCACTTTCTCATTGATTCCTCGTTCTTTGGTGATTCCACTTTCTCATTGATTCTAGGTTTCAATGCTTCAACTTTCTTCTATGATCCCACCTTCACCAAAACTACTTTTGGGATCGTACGATTTATTTTTTGGGATCGATGACTCCACTTCTCCAATCACTGAATTGTACTTTTTTAATTACTTGATTGGTTGTCTGATTCTTCAATCATCTAATCTAAGATTTTCCAATCACCTGATTGTACCTCTTTGATTGCCCATTTCTACAATTGTCCAACTTCACTTTCTTCAATGTGATCTAGGAGCTCAATTGGGGATTCCTCTAGGAATCGAATTGGCGATTCCTCCCATAATCTAATCATTTGTTACTTCTTCATCTTCAATCATATGTTACTTCTTCATCTCCAATCATCTAATTCTTCATCTCCAATCATCCAATCAAAACCTTGAGTCAGTAATCTAATTGATAATTTTTAGTAGTTTTTCGATGAGTTTAATAACTTCAACTCAAGATTTATTTTAGCATCTTTTCTTCTCAAATTCTCCAATAGTTAGGTATGGCCAACAACTTTGTAAATAATTTATTTGGTATTCTTTCCAAAGAGGATAAACTAGATGGATTAAATTACTCCTCCTTAAGGAGTTTTATGGTCAGAAATGTCTTTTTTGTAAAGGGCATATAGGGGCATGTCAGTGGTGGTAATGACCCCCACCCTGTCGTAATCGCTGTCTACTAGTGCTCAAAGGAGTTAAGGCTAACAAATCTGATAACAAGTTCCTCAAATATTAAATAAACAAGATGGGACTCTCATGATGCTCAAGCTTTGGCATTGATTGCCTTGTAAGTTAAAAGGTCTAGTGTTCCACACATTTGATCTTGTAGAACATCCATGCTTTCTTGGAATACTCTCAAATTTATGTATTAGGATAAAAATGATGCAAGGATTACCTATCTCAGAAAGAAACTTGACAATGAACCTGAAAAGGACATGATTAACATCACCCTTAATTCTTTGCCTAAATCTTATGTAGGTTTTAATAATTCCCTTAGATACCTGTTGAGGAACATTCTAGAAAGGATGTTTCTTAGAGTTCCAACAATGATCTAGCTTTAATAATTCCGTTGCATCTCCTCCTCAAGAAACATAGCACTAAATTCTTCAAATGATAGAGGTGGTACTCTAACCTAAGTGTTTAGTGCTTAACCAAGCCATCATACTTGCAGAAGAATTTGGATGCACCTCTAGGGGCTAGTTTCTCACTGGTCTTATTATTCTCACAACAGCTATTTAATCCCATAGATTTTTGATCCATGTGATAAAATCAACTTCTCCTTTAGCAAACTTCTCACAACAGTAGTAGCGAACTGATTCTCCAAGTTCTGAATCTTGGTTTGATTCTAGGTCTCATACTAATTCTTCAATATGGTCTAAACCTCTGAGAACCTAGTTGTGTGTTAAATTAGAGTAAGAATAGAATCAATTATGCGATGGCACAAAGTGCATCAGCATTGCATCTCTTCCATGCCCAAAGAAGTGTAGCGTCTGGTGAAAGTGTTTGCATAGTTATTAGGGAGGACGGGGCTTCGCATTAGTTCTGCATTCCATCGTTCCTAGAATAGTTTCTAGAAGCCTCTTAAAAGCTCATAAGAGTCCATAATGGAATTGATTTTAAATTTCTAGAGAGTGTAGTTTATCCCATCAAGCTTGCCTTTTGGAAAGGATGATGGACAAATGCGTAGGATTAGCCACCACTCCCAGTATTCTATAAAAAGAAAGACTAGACTTTATGCACTATTTTTGTTAAAAGCACCCAAGCTCTAATATTATATAAGAATATAGTACAATATAAAGATTGACATGAAAATAAAGTGTAATATACAATGCAATAGATAGAGAATGGAGAGAATTTAAAATTCTAAGATAGATATAATGTGAGTATTGTCCACCTATGCACTCTTAAGTGAACTTAGATGGCGATCTAGACAGGCCCTGGGTGGCAGATGTACTAAATGTAAAGGGTGTGGATACTCATAATAATTGGATACCTAGCTTGCGATAACTATGTCCATATATAGTGCTGCAAGTGGTATACATACAACACAATAGACATGGTCATTTCCCTCAATGCAGCCAACCAACGACACCACCCACTAATACTAAACCAATACCGTCTGGCCAAGGGTTCTTGCCCCCAAGCCCAAGCTAATGTTTAAACCCCTGACCATCTCCTATCATCAATGGTAATAATAACCCCATCGGCATCTAAGTTGAGGTTCCTATCAAAGACATGTGCACCAATGGCTTCTCCTCATAATTGGGGCCTTTACAAATGTACACCAAACATAGATATGAGATACATGCTGAGAGATGAGCATTGAGTCTATACTAACATATCTTGAGATATTCATGTCATAAAAATAGGTTTGTTTTGACAAGTTTTATGCATGTCAGTATCACACACTACTAAGATAATAAGGAGAAGTTAGTTGATTATGCAATTTCTAGGTTTTTTTGTTACATGGAAAACTAGGGTAGTTTTTTATGTGTGACTTTTTGGAGATATTTACGTCAACTAAGGTATAGTATTGTTCTGAAAATTGATGAAAATTGATGTTGGAGATATTCACGTCAACTAAGGTATAGTATTGTGATGAAAATTGATGTTAGATGAATCTGCTCATGTTAGAGATGAAAGATATGAAAATTGATTGTTCCTTCAGACTCAAACTTGGCGTTAAAAAAAAGTCTAGATTTTCACGGCCATAATTATCCTAAGATAGATATTCATGTCAAAATTTTGATCACCAAAATGGATAATGAGTACATAGCTATGAACAAGAAGATATGAATATGAAAATGCACGACTTTTTCTCTTGAGTTGATAAAGTACTTTTGGCATGAAAAACATTGGTTTTTTACAACGTGAAAAACAAGATTGGTTTAGCGATTTAGTTAGTCAAGTTTGTAGTTCTTTTAGGGGTAAAGGACAGTGTAAGTTAGAGGAAGGTCATGCCATTATGACTTACTATTAAAACTCACTTTTAGGGTTTTTTGACATTTATAACCAATAAAGACTAATATATATGCTAAGAAATACTCTTTATAAAGACAAAATTTAATGGAGAGAGAGAGAGCTTAAGAAATTTTATGGCATACACACTGACTGAGGGGAAGAGATTGTTTATGTTCACAATTTTATGATAGCATGAGACCATATGCAACCACATCAGAAGATAATGAAACTAACAAACAAAAGGGAAAGTAAGAGTGAGGCAAGAGTGTCCTCTACCTTAGTGTTGAGGTGACGTCAAATGCGTCAGATGCGTGTAAGAGAGGCACGGCTCAAAAGCGACGACAAGTGACTGCAGAGAGACAACAAAGAAATAGTAAAAAAGAAGGGGGAAAAGCAAAAGAAAAGCATAGAAAAAGGATAAAAATAGTATAAGGTACACACTAAGTGAGGGATATTGGCATGTGAGGTAACTCATTAATAGAGTGGGCAACACATGTCATCACCTGACTCGTCGAAATGTTCACATGTGAATTAGATATTCACATAAAAGAAAGTATGATGTTTTGTGATTTTTATCAGAGGTATGCCTTTCTCACACCTTGTGGAAGCTTGTTCATTGAAGCACTCTTTTAGGCATAAAAACTTAAGGTTCTTAAAACTATGAACATATACTGGTTTTTCACGTCAAAATAACTTTTGAATTTCATGTTTATGAGCTGATTTTTTAAAGCACCTAAGAATTACAAGACCTTGGTATGATTCATACTACCTTTGGTCCAGCTTTTTTGGACATAAAATTTTGAGATACCCAACGATTGTGAGTTTCCACTAGTTTTTCACGTCAATTGAACCTTTTTTTTCTTCTTCTTTTGAGCTGATTCATGTGATCCCTTGGATAGGTTGGGTATGATTTTCACACTTATTGAAATAACCTTTTTGGGTGAAAAAGACTCGAGATATTCATGGCGTTAATTTTCGCTAGTTTTTCACATCAACTAAACTCTTGAGTATCATGATTTTGAGTTGCTTTCATGATTCCTTTGACCATTGCTGAGTGCTAAGTATAATTTTTGTCTCCTTGGGAGTTTTTTTGGGGCGTGAAAAACTTAAGTTTTCTTGATGTGACTATTTGAGGAAAGGCACGCATGAACATTCCCACATGTTTGCTCATGGTTGGTTTCAGGGATATAGAGAACTCCCTTTCCTAATCTTCCTTTTAGTCTTTATTTTCCCTCTATCTTTAGGTTCCTAGTATCCACTTTCTTCCTTTGCCAACAAGGGATACTACTGAGAGAGAGTTGCTCTAGCTCCTTCTTTGAGTGTTGCATTGCGTCTGTAGCCATTGTTGTTGGGATGAAGTTGTGGTGGTTGTTGAATGGTAGAGTCTATTTTGGGTTCTTCATCCACTTTATTCTTTCCTTTTCACTCCTGGGGCTGATCACTAATGCCTTTGGTTTTTCAGTCCCTTTTAGGATGTGAAAGATCCCTGCCCCCTCTGTGGGCTGAGCATTGTATGGTCAGCACCCTCTAGGATCCTTCGCAGGTCACCTAGCGCTTCAATCATAGGCAGCTTCCTTGGTCCCTCATCCACCGTACCGGAAGCTCACCATTTAAATCGAACCGAGGATGGTCAAGACCTCGGTCGACCTTGCTACGTGAGACGTCCTTCGTTGACTCTTCGTCAGCTTGCAACTTGATCACTTAGGTCTCCACACGACCCCATTTACAAGATGATCAAGATGCTTCCCCAGTATTCTTGACATAAAACAGTCATTTAAAAACAGGTCCTAAATACAGTTTCTAATGACCTCTCATCTTTCCACATTGTTCCACATCATTTCTTCGTTATTCCACATTCTTCTACATCAATTCACATTTCTTAATCCACATCCAATCATATGTATTCCCATCATCCTTCATCCATTCTCATCCAATCACATTATATTACATCTCATCACATCTATCCTCATCTATCCAATCACATTATATTACATCTCATCACATCTATCCACATCTATCCTCATCACATCTCATTTATTCTCATCTACCCATTTCCACATCACATCACATCACATCTCATCCATTCACATCTACTCCGATCCACATCACATCACATCACATCACATCACAGCCATTCACATCACATCTCATCCATTCACATCTATCCTGATTCACATCACATCCATTCACATTACATCTCATCCATTCACATCTATCCCAGTTCACATCACATCACATCACATCACATCCATTCACATCTATCTTGATTCACATTACATCTCATCCATTATTATCTATCCCGGTCCACATCACATCACATCACATCACATCCATTCACATTACATCTCATCCATTCACATCTATCTTGATTCACATCACATCACATCTATTCACATCACATCTCATCCATTCACATCACATCACATCTCATCCATTCACATCCATCACATTCATTGCATCCCCATCCCATCCCCATCCCATCACATACATTCCATCCACATTACATCATGTCACACCCATTCACATATCATCACATCTCATTTGTGAGATCTCATTGTCCCCTCCGCGCACGGGATTCCTGATTTGCTGGCAGCACAGCGAAAGCAGCTCCCTCTTGCACGGGACAGGGTTTCCTACTCGAGGCATCGTCCTCGAATGTCCAGGCACGAGACTAAGCTGGTGGTCATTCCGAAAACCGAAACTGGGAAAATTTCCCATGCCTGAAAAACGGGGACGATTCCACCATTTTGAATTTCTTAACTATTTTTTCTAACGAGGTCAAGATATTGAACTAACCTTCATCTGAATAAACCAGATGAAGGGAAACTATTACAGACTTAACTTGAAGGAATCAACGCTTTTTTCCTAATTGAATTAGGCACAACCCGTTGATCTATTCATTTGAGAAGTCTTTAGGTTATTATTTAACTAATCGAGTTCTAAGTGTATTCCTATTGATCAATTTTATTATTAAAACTCTACTGATTCCAGCTAGCCACCACCCAACCACTGGAATTGGTAGAACCAGACAAGTACTCACCCACCCATAAGATTGAATGCCTTTCTTAAGTTTTGCTTTAGAATACAGATACGCACACACTCCTCTTTAAACTTTAATTTATAAAACAATCCATTGACAAACAATTATTGGTTACAGATGTCATAACTCAAAATTTTCATTCAATCCTTGTTTCTCACAAAACAATATCACTCTGGACTCTCCGTTGAGACCAGTAGGTCAGTAACAACGAGATCCAATAATTTTCTCGTCATCATACATATATATATCTTCCATGGCATACGCATGGGTTTCCTAAGCACCACGAGCCCGTGCATCGCCTGGTCAGAACCCTCCAGGATCCTCCTTAGGTGTCCTCACACTTCACTCAAGGACCGCTTCGTCGGCCCTCACCCATCGTACCGGAAGCACACCATTTTACACCATACCCAGGCTGGTCAAGACCTAGGCAGGTTTTTGCCGCATGAGCCGTCCTTTGAACACTCCTCAGCTGTTGCAACCAAACTTCCCTTAGAAATACATATACCAAATGCTCCCTCCAGCATTCTGGCGGCATAAGACATTCCTTTAAGAAAACAGGGTTTCTATGCAAGTTTTCAATTTTGATTTTCTTTTGAATACAATGAGTATATCTTAATTCCGTATCCCAAGACTTCTAGATCACAGGTCTGGATTCCCAAGCAGAATTCCTCGAATTCTGAATTCTTGATCCTCAGATCAAAATCAAAGGTCTCAACTTAGTTTCAGATTCGGTGGGTGATTTGAGTGTAGATTACTGAACTGATCACATCGTCTTTTCTTGAAACAGACGAAGGAGTTACGTCTTGGTCATAGTCTGATTCAGGGTTTGAGTCTAGAAAGGTTCTCCCTGAACTATCTTTCTCGAAGGGTAATATTTCAATTACTACTTTACTGAATTTCATTCATTGAGTATTTTGCTTAACTGAATTCAAAACTAGTCACGAATTCCTATGAGGGATAAATTAATCATTATTCTAAAATTCCAACTTCGATAGTTTTTTTTGAATTTTCTCATTACCATCCTAGAGAATATGAAACGGTATAATTTTCCTTCACTGAGTATTTACTTATTCATTTTCCAATATTCATGGGATTTAAACATAGGATTAAAGAGAAGTCTTATTTTGATATAAATTTTTTTTAATGCATAAAAATCAATTTTGATGAAAGTAACACTTTTATAATAAAACATTCTTTTATGCATCTATTTTTGCATAAAAATCAATATTGGTGAAAGCAACACTTTTGCAAAAAAAAAATTCTTTTATGCATAAAAATCAATATTGGTGAAAGTAACACTTTTATAATAAAAAAAATATTTTATGTATCATTTTATGCATAAAAATCAATATTGATGAAAGTAACACTTTTATAATAAAAAACTTCTTTTATGCATCATTTTATGCATAAAAATCAATATTGGTGAAAGCAATACTTTTGCAAATAAAAAAAATCTTTTATGCATCATTTTATGCATAAAAATCAATATTGGTGAAAGTAATACTTTTATAATAAAAACTTTTCTTTTATGCATCATTTTATGCATAAAAATCAATATTGATGAAAGTAACACTTTTATAATAATAAAAAATTCTTTTATGCATCATTTTATGCATAAAAATCAATATTGATGAAAGTAACACTTTTATAATAAAAAAATTCTTTTATGCATCAATTTATGCATAAAAATCAATATTGATGAAAGTAACATTTTTATAATAAAAAAATTATCCAATATACATCTTTCTATGCATAGAATTTAAATCTAATGAAAATCACTCTTTTATAATATAAAAAAATAATCAATATACATCTTTCTATGCATAGAGTTTAAATCTAATGAAAATCACTCTTTCATAATTAAAAAAATAATCAATATGCATCTTTCTATGCATAGAGTTTAAATCTAATGAAAATCACTCTTTTATAATAATAAAAAATAATCAATATGCATCTTTCTATGCATGGAGTTTAAATCTAATGAAAATCACCAAAAAAATAATCAATATGCATCTTTTTATGCATAGAGTTTAAATCTAATGAAAATCACTCTTTTATAATAATAAAAAAATAATCAATATGCATCTTTCTATGCATAGAGTTCAAATCTAAGGAAAATCACTCTTTTATAAAAAAAAACAATCAATATGCCTCTTTCTACGCATAGAATTTAAATCTAATAGAAATAACACTTTTATAATAAAAATATTTCTACTATGCATTTTCCTATGCATAGAATGAAAATAACACTTTTAGAATACACAAACGATGGAGATTACTCTTTTTGAATAATAAAAGGTAATACTTATTTCCCAAAATTTAAGAAAAATTTTCCATAACCTCCTTTGTATGGCTAACCATTTTTTAATTTTTCCTATTCTTAATTTACTTAAAAATTATCCCCAATTTGTTTAAAGCATTCTAAACTAATCAAATTTCACTTTTAAAGAGAAACAATATGAAAAGTTTAATTCAAACAATTTGGTTACTTAACTAGGATAAAGAAGGGCTGAATTTAAGAATGAAAGAGGGGGAAAGCCTTTCTAGCAAGGCATAGCATCAGATTATCATTTTAAAGATAACAAAAAATTAGAAAACCTTTAAAAGAATAAGAAAAAGTAGGATTTCTAACTTACATGAAATTCTGGGAGCTTTCCTTTGGCTTGATGGTTTGAGGGATCTACTCTTGTCTGCAACAACAAGAGTGGCCACCAATTCTTTAGAAGAGGGAATGGTCAAAAACTAATAAATTATTAAGAAATTCACAGTTTTTGGCTCTGGGGAGGAGTAGAGTAACAGTGCATAAAACACTATTAAGAAATTCACAGTTTTTGGCTCTGGGGAGGAGTAGAGTAACAGTGCATAAAACACTATTAAGATTCAACAAAGGGGGAGGCTTCTATTTATAGGAAAAAGTGAGCTTCTAACCAAGCAAACTGATTCTAGAATTTTTCAGATCAGTTTGGTCAATTTTTGACCATTTTTGGGGTCAGTTTAGATTACTTTTTGGAACTAGACTTGAATTAGGAGAGAGAAGAGATGAAATATCTCAATATTTAGGAATTTAAAACTCCACCACACATGTGAAATAGGTGCCTCCTTCATGAGGGGAATCCCCACTCTGAGGTATCAAAAATTTATTTTTTTAGTATTTCCTTTGGTCCTTATTCCACTCTTCATCTTATGTGATTATTTACTCATTTTTGGGAGGGAATTTATTTATTTCTTCTATTTATCTCCTCCACACATTTGGATGAATCTGATTGGCCCCTCAAAACCTTAATTTAAAATTTTCAGAAAATATGGACCCCTAGGATAAGGCCTTTTGAACATATTATAATTGATTTCTAATGCACCTTCTGAAAATCTTCTTGAACTTCTGTTTCAGGGGAATTTATTTTAATAAGAAGAGATATTTTTCCATCCAAAATATCTGAAATCTCAATAATCCCTCTCTAGAACATTTTCTCTCTCTAAGCCAAAATAGGTAGAAACAAGATCTTTTATATATCTGAAGAGGGACTTGATTACAGGGGAAGATACTGGACATCTTGATAGGCTGGGGAGGAATCTTACATTCTCTCCCACTTGGAAAACCCTAGATGTCCTCATCTCGCAAACTGGGAGTAATCTCGTAACAGTTCAGCTTCTTTCTCCCAAGTGGCATCTTCAAAAGGATAGAACTTCCATTTGACCAATAATTCTCTCAGAATTCTGTTCCTGAGAACCTTTTCTTGAACATCAAGGATTTCTTCAGGTTGGAGTTCCATCTGTCCTTGGGTTGAATAAGTTAAGACTTCATTATCAAGCACATGATTTGGGCTTGGCATATACTTTTTAAGAAGGCTGACATGAAATACATTATGTACTTTGAGATGAGGAGGAAGAAGAAGCTTGTAGGCTAAGTCACCTACTTTCTTTGTAATCAGATATGGTCCACAATATCTGGGGGATAGCTTCTTGTACTTCCTAAGAGATAGAGAACTTCTTTTGGGGCGTACTCGAATGAAGACCATATCTGCTTCTTTGAATTTTCTGTCTATCCTCTTTTTATCTGCATACTGCTTCTGTCTATCCTGGCCAGCTTTTATATCTTTGCGAATTGACTGCATTTGCTGCTCTGTGTCGTCAAACATTTATCTAGACATCTTGACCCACCCTAATCAATGGGTCAGACCAAGTTAATGGAGTTAAGCAATCTTGTCCCTCCATACAAAGCTTTGAAAGGGCTCATCCCAATACTTCTGTGATAAGAAGCATTGTAGGCGAACTCGACTAGGTATAGATAGCTTAGCCACTTCTTGGGTTCCCTGCCAATAGCATGACCAAAGTATATCTTTGATTACTTGGTTCACCCTTTTAGTTTGACCCCATCGGTCTCGGGGTGGTAAGCTGTGCTGAGATCCAAGAAAGTTCCTACTGCTTCAAAAAGTGCAGTCCAGAATCTTGACATGAATTTGGGATCTCGATCACTTACTATTCTTCTAGGTAGGCCATGCAATTTGAAGATTTCTTTGAGGAACACTCTGGCCACATCCACTGCAGTGTAGGTTTCTTTTACTGGAATCAAATGGGCAACTTTGGTTAGTCTATCAACTACCACGAAGATGGAGTTGTAACTTGATTGCACTGAGGGTAATCCAGTAATAAAATCCATACTGATACATTCCCACTTCATCTGGGGGATGTCTAATGGATGTAACTTCCCAGGCATTTTTGCTCTCTCGGCCTTGACTTTCTGACAGGTCAGACATTGACGTACATGATTAAGCACATACTTTTTTAGACCAAGCCAAAAGAAGCTTTTCTTCACAGACATGTAGGTTTTGATGAAACCTGGATGTCATGCAATAAGGTTGTCATGGGCTTCATTCAGAATTTGACCCTTAGTGCTCTCATCATTGGGAATGCATAGTTTGCGATTATAATACATAATTCCATCATCTAGGCTGTACCCTTGAACTCGGTTCAACTCGTGTGGAGTTTTGCTTTCCTGCATAAGTAGGGTAGCAATAGGGCCAAAGAATCTATCCTGCATGATCTTCTCACTTGCGTCAATAATCAAAGGATTTGACACTACAGTAATTGCAAGCAAGGAGGTTTTTCTCTGCTGAGGGCATCTGATACCACATTTTCTTTGCCTGGGCAGTACTTGATTTCAAAATCAAATTCTTGCAGGGTCTGCATCCACCGTCTTTGGCGCATGTTGAGATCCTTCTGAGTGAAGATCCACTTTAAGCTCTGATGATCTGTCTCAAAGTGAATCTTTGACCCAGTATAGGTAATGTCTCCACAACTTCAAGGCATATACTACTGAAAGTAGTTCCAGGTCGTGGACAGCATAATTTCGCTCATGTGTTCAGAGTTTTCGGGATTCATAGGCCACTGCATGACCTTCCTGCATGAGTGCACCTCCCAGGGCAAAACCGCTAGTAGAGAAATTTGGCAGCTTTAGAATGGGATTGGTTACCAAGGCGGTCTTCAGCTTATCAAAAGCACCCTGGCATCTGGCACACCATTGAAACGGGATATTCTTCTTGAGAAGATTAGATAGGGGGGAAGCTATGAGAGCATACTTTGGTATAAAAATTCTATACCAACCAGTCAATCCCAAGAATCCTCTGACTTCTTTCACTGTCTTTGGTTCAGGCCAATCTTTGTGGGTTGTTATGGCTGCTGCATGGGCTTGGTTGATGTGGGTTGTTGTGGCTGCTGCATGGGCTCGATTGATCTATTGCTGGAGCTCAATAATTTTGTGATAGCTACGCCCAGCTGCTCTTTTTGTTAGTCAAACTTTTTTTGTAGCTCCATAAACTATACATTTCTCTGGTATAACTCCTTAGACACTGCTCTCTCTTGGGCTTTGGTTAATAACATTTGCCTCTATGAAAGTTCGGCTACTTCTTACTGTCGGGAGATGCAGTCTGTCATTTGTTCGATGAGCTCTTGTGCCATGTTGGGAAAGTTAGGCACATCTCCACGAGCTGCATGGATACTCTCTGCATAATTCTGGCTGGAAACTGAAACTGCCTATGTGATATATCATTCTCCACAAAACCACATATACCGACGTCGCTCAAGAGGATCAGGAAAGTAAAGACTCTCAAAATGACGTGCGAGTCTCACTCTGCTTACTCGGGTGTCGTAGCAGAGCTGATGAGGTGCTCGTATGCAAAGGCTATCATATCCTGACTCTGGGAGAGTTCAAGAATGCCAGGTTGATTCAAGGTATCCATCTATAAATTTCCAATTCAATTTATAAAATTTTAATTTTTAAAGTTTATTCAACATAATATTAACAAGCAAAAACATTATTTCCCAAATTTACTTTAAAATTTTAAGCAATTTCTGATGCTGTTATGTAAATTTACACAACAGCGCTCTGATACCAAATGTGAGATCCCATTGCCCCCTCTGCACACCGGATTCCTGATTGCTGGCACAGCGGAAGCAGCTTCCTCTTGCACGAGGTGGCAGGGTTTCCCACTCGAGGCCTCGCCCTCGAATGTCCGGGCAGCATGAGACTAAGCTGGTGGTCATTCAAAAAACCAAAACCGGGAAAATTTCCCGTGCCCGAAAAATGGGGACGATTCCACCATTTTGAATTTCTTAATGAATTTTTCTAACGAGGTCAAGATACTAACTAAACTTCATCTGAATAAACCAGATAAAAGGGAAACTATTACAGACTTAACTTGAAGGAATCAACGCTTTTTTCCTAATTAAATTAGGCACAACTGTTGATCTATTCATTTGAGAAGTCTTCAGGTTATTATTTAACTAATCGAGTTCTAAAGCGTATTCCTCTTGATCAAATTAATTATTAAAACTCTACTCACCCACCCATAATTGAATGCCTTTTCTTAACTTTTTCTTTAGAATACAGATACACACACGGTCCTCTTTAAACTTTAATTTATAAAACAATCCATCGACAAACAATTATTGGTTACAGATGTCATAACTCAAAATTTCCATTTAATCCTTGTTTCTCACAAAACAGTATCACTCTGGACTCTCCGTTGAGACCAGTAGGTCAGCCAACGAGATCCAGTAATCAATGGGTGTCCTAAGCACCGCGAGCCCGTGCATCGCCTTAGGTGTCCTGGCACTTCACTCAGGGACCGCTTCGTCGGCCCTTGCCCATCGTACCGGAAGCACACCATTTTACACCATACCCAGGCTCGTCAAGACCTGGGTAGGTTTTTGCCGTGTCAGCCGTCCTTTCAACACTCCCCGCCAGCTGTTGCAACCGAATTTTCCTTAGAAACACATATACCAAATGCTCCCTCCAGCATTCTCACGTAAGACAGTCCTTTAAGAAAACAGGGTTTCTATACAAGTTTTCAATTTTGATTTTCTTTTGAATACAATGAGTATATCTTAATTTTGTATCCCAAGACTTCTAGATCATAGGTCTGGATTCCCAAGCAGAATTCCTCGAATTTTGAATTCTTGATCCTCAGATCAAAATCAAAGGTCTCAACTTAGTTTCAGATTCGGTGGGTGATTTGAGTGTAGATTACTGAGCTGATCACTTTGTCTTTTCTTGAAATAGACGAAGAAGTTATGTCTTGGTCATAGTCTAATTCAGGGTTTGAGTCTAGAAAGGTTCTCCCTGAACTATCTTTCTCGAAGGGTAATATTTCAATTACTACTTTATTGAATTTCATTCATTGAGTATTTTGCTTAACTGAATTCAAAACTAGTCAAGAATTTCTATGAGGGATAAATTAATCATTATTCTAAAATTTCGACTTCGATAGTTTTTTTGAATTTTCTTATTACCACTTTTATAATAAAAAAAATTTGGTGAGAGTAACACTTTTATAATAAAAAAAATTCTTTAATGCATCATTTTATGCATAAAAATTAATATTGATGAGAGTAACACTTTTATAATAAAAAAAATTCTTTTATGCATCATTTTATGCATAAAAATTAATATTGATGAAAGTAACACTTTTATAATAAAAAAATTTCTTTTATGCATCAATTTATGCATAAAAATCAATATTGATGAAAGTAACACTTTTATAATAAAAAAAATTCTCTAATATACATCTTTCTATGTATAGAATTTAAATCTAATGAAAATCTCTCTTTTATTAAAAAAAATTAATATGCATCTTTTTATGCATAGAGTTTAAATCTAATGAAAATCACTCTTTTATAATTAAAAAATAATCAATATGCATCTTTCTATGCATAGAGTTTAAATCTAATCAAAATCACTCTTTTATAATTAAAAAATCAATCTGCATCTTTCTATGCATAGAGTTTAAATCTAATGAAAAACACTCTTTTATAATAAGCCATTTTCTTAACCTCTAGTAGCTTAACAAGCTTAGAGATTGATTTTGAATTAAGAATTTATTAATGAGAAGCATTCATTTGCTAAAGAATTAGTCATAGGAATGACTATTCTTTTGGGAGAGAGAGATATACATAAAAAGCATCCTAATTAAGCATAAAGATTAACTTTTTTTGTGATCAATCATTAGAATTCTTATAGAAAGCTTGATTTGCATTGAAAACAATTAATTTGAAGCTTCTCAAGCTTGAGAGGGGTTGAGAAGTGAAATCATTGAGAATATTAATGAAAACCATGAAATTACTTCTTACCTCTAGATTTGGTTTGCTTCTTTATCTTAGAAGGAAGCCCCCAACCAATCAATTGGTTTAGTATGTTGAGAAGAAAGCTCCAAGGATTGTTGAAGAGATCCAATCTCTCCAAAAGTAGAGGATTTTTAAGGGATAATAGAAAATATCATTATTTTACTGTAATACTGGCATGGTATAGTTCAGAGATTTTTTTTTACAAAAGAATAAGGATCTATTTATAGGCAAGGGAGGCCACTAACCAAGTCCAATTGGGTCCTAGAACTTTTCAGGTTCAGTTTGACTCAATTTGGACAAGATTTGGACTAGTTTGGCTTTTGGACCCTATTATAGTTCCCATGTGCTATCAAAATGTGTCAAAATGGCCTTTGGCACCCAATAGCCTTGGCTTGTTTTCATCAATTGTCTTTCCCATTTTGGTTGTCAGTGTCATGGTTTATTATGACTCTCAACTAGGGATTTCTTTACTCTATGTTTGGGGATCCTTATCTATCTATCCCTTCATAATAGCTTTGTGTCTTCAAGAGGTTCCTTGGATGATAATAGCTCTTGGGGGCATATGGAGGCATGCGGAGAGGTTACCACATAACCGGTCTTTTCTCAGTGTTCCTTTGATCATTCTTTGAGCTTGAGCCACCTTCAATGTAAGAGATGAAAATGTCATAGAAACTAGACAGACCAAAGTGGTACCATTATTCTAGATCCCTTTGTTTGTGTTAGCATTTATGAAAGGAAATCTATAAACACTTAATGTCCATAGATTAAAGAGAACATAGGGGAGAGAGCAATTGTAAAAGGCTAGTTCACTAAGAGCAAGAGATCAAGGTACAATGAACTATAAAATGAATAGCAAACCTAAATTGAGGATGAGGTTTCTTATATCCTACCCTAAGGTGCCCGTTCACGCCTAGATGGCCATGGTGAGAAACCCAATGGTGGGACAAAAGTTCCCATGGCATAAGTGCATGATCCATAGGTTAGTACTACCAAATATCTAACAAACCCCCCTATAGTACAAATGTGAGGTTTATAAAAATTGCACATCAGTATCTAAAAGGGAAGACACCAAAGCTTTGTGGAGGCCTTAAAATGTTTTACCTAATAAAGTATCAGTATCTAAAAGGGAAGACACCAAAGCTTTGTAGAAGGCCTTAAAACATTTCACCTAATAAAGCTTTAGTGAAAATATTTGCCACATTGTCCTATGTGCTACAATTTTTTAGATTGATCTCTCATGCATGGAGTCTCTCCCTTATATAGTGGTAATGCACTTCAATGTGCTTGGTCTTGGCCCATGCGAGATGCCACCACCCACCACACATCCAAGAATCCATCGATTGAGTGGGTGTGGTAGAGAGAGAAATGTTTTGTGTGTGTGTGTGTGTGTGTGTGTGTGTGTGTGTGTGTGTGAGAGAGAGAGAGAGAGAGAGAGAGAGAGAGAGAAATTTCACCTAATAAAGCTTTAGTGAAAATATTTGCCACATTATCATGTGTGCTACATTTATTCAGATTGATCTCTTATGCCTGGAGTCTCTCCCTTATATAGTGGTAATGCACTTCAATGTGCTTAGTCTTGGTACATGTGAGATGCCGATCCAAAAATCCATCACTGAGTGGGTGTGGTAGAGAGAGTGAAATGGTTTGTGTGTGTGTGTGTGTGTGTGTGAGAGAGAGAGAGAGAGAGAGAGAGAGAGAGATCTTGTTGCTCTTGCTAGAGTCTCATTTTGGCATCATCAGTGAGTGGTAGGCTCTTGTTTGATCCCTTTGGGTAGCTTCACTTTTAAAGGAGAGTGATGGAAGATAGAGCTCTCCATATCCTACCAGTGATAAGCGGTGTGGGTGGGAGTAGAAGGATCCAGTTGTAGGCAGGGGGTGATAAGCGGTGTGGGTGGGAGTAGAAGGATCCAACTATAGGCAATGTTGTCTGTATAGACTACAAACTATAAACATACATTGAAATACCGGCTAGAGGGTAGATGAAGATGAAGAATGTAGAGAATGGTTGAAGAGTGTGTCTTTGAGAGAGAAAGAGATTGGTTTTCAAAGCCGAGAGAGAGGGCAGTGGAGATGTGGGTAGAGAGGCATTGATAGAAGGGTAGAGAGCATATTTGAGTGAGAGAGGCATTGCAAAAAAGAGTGTGTGTGTGTGTGTGTGTGTGTGTGTGTGTGAGAGAGAGAGAGAGAGAGAGAGAGAGAGAAGCCTAGTCAAATTATGGTGTGCTTGATGGTGCTCTTACATATGCGTGTACATAGATTCTTTTTCCTCTAAGTTCATTGATCACGCTAAACCAACTAAGAGAGAGGGGGAGAGAGATTATATGCATGCTCTTTAATGAAGCTATATTAAAGTGAGAGATAAAATAGATCTACACTCACTCAAGATGAATCAGCCTAATTCCTCTTAGCCCCAGGTGTTTTCAAGCATGCTCTACAACCTGGTAAAGTCAGAATTCAATTTGATCAAGTCTACAGTGAGATCCAAGCTCTTCATCAAATCTGCAGGTGACTTTGGTAAAACAGAGATTAAGCATTTGGTCAAATCTTGTATTTCTTGGCTTAATCCTCTACTAGACTCATTGCTATTGATGTCTTTGAAAGCATTTGAGCTCATTTGAAGTCTAAGGCACCAGATCTGGACTCCCCGCATACTCTGTTTTCTGTACACAAAACAGTTGATTAATTTGCTAATCAATGATTAATCAGTGCTAATCACTATATTTTCGTGCAATTGAGGGTTCAAATCAACCATTAGGTATCTGATACCGATCCCTATAACTTCAGATTGCAGTTCGGAGTTGGTTTGATACTCTAACCATTCCGTACAAATTGGTTACCCTTGATTTAATGTAATTTCTAGTGATTTTATGTTGATAAATTTGTTTTGTAATCATCTCTTAAACACCAGATTGAGTTGTAAAAGGGTAGAAACTGTCCTTGAATCTTGAAATTGGATCAAGAGGTAATACCCCCTTCACATCATCATGAGTACAACACAAGAAATAGCCAAATTTAATGGGGAGCAGTTTTACACATGGCAGACAAAAACCATGTATTTGCTCATGAGAAAAAACCTGTGGGGGCTAGTTGAGGGAAGAGATGAATGTCGAGAGGCGAGAGGGGAAAATGAGTGGAAGAGCAGGAATGAAAAAGCATTGGGACTTATTGCACTCAGTTTAAATGATGAAATCATTCATCACATCACAGGGATACAATGGGCAAAAGATGCATGGGATGAACTCAATAAATTATTTGGCACACAGGCAAAAATTCAAAGATAAATCTGTTTTTGCAATTCTACAAATTGGACATGAAGGAAAGTGAACCTTTAATCACACACTTGAATAGATATAAAAGCATTAAGCAACAGCTGGTAGCTATTGGCAAAAAGGTAGAAGATGATGAGGCACTAGCCATGCTTCTGAAGAGTGTGGACAAAGGTGAATATGAGAATATTGTAGCAACACTAAATAATGTACCTGAATTGAAGCTACACGAGATAGAAGCAGCTCTACTAGAGCAAGAGAGCAGAGGCAAAGAGAAGAAATCGACTCAACAGCAGGAGAAGAAAAGGCATTCTTCACCCGAGGAGGATTCTCTCGAGGATGACGACGAGGAAGAGGCAGAGTAGGAGGAAGGACCTTCACTTGCCACAACTGTGGAAAGCCAGGACACATGGCAAGAGACTGCTATAGCAAACCCAGTGGAGAAGGAATGACATCGGCAAACTTCATGGAGGCTCCAAAGGAAGTGGAGTCGGATCATCTTTTCTGAGAGAGAGAGAGAGAGAGAGAGAGAGAGAGAGAGAGAGAGAGAGAGAGAACCCACAACCCAATGTAACCTGCCCCAACAAAGTAAAACCACCTCTGAGCCACCGATGATGTAGGTCACGTGGTAGAAACTTGGTACAAGCTCCAGGTGTGCTAGAGAGTATTCACTTGAGGGGAGGTGTTGAAATATACAAGTGAATAGGGTGTGTGTGGGAACAAGCCCTTGGTTTTAGAGGCTATAAAAGAGAATGTGTAAATGTGAAAGAACCTGTGAAAAGGTGCATGATCATAACTACAAACAACCATTAGTGAGGATTCCTGATAGACAATAATATTAGGAGCAGAGTCCTCTTTCTTGTTGGAACTCTAATTTTAGAGGTAAAACTATTGGAGCCCTTGTTGGATTCCATTTTCTTCTTTTCCTTATTTTGAATTGGTCTTCAGTTGAAATTTTTTACCCTTATCCTTGGCTTTTAGATCTTGATCATTGCTAGAACTATAAGAGATCTATATTGTTTATAGAGTGTTCCTACTACAACAGTACGCTACAAGCTCCTAATAGATAAGAGGGGCTACATTTGCTCTCAAAGAAAGATGAAGGGAAGTATTGAACCCCAAATAAGATTTAGGCAATGAGTTAAGGGTGATGTTAATCATATCCTTTACAAGAATTGCTTCATCAATATTGAGAAGTTTCTCTCTCAAGTCTTGTACTTTTGTTAAATATTCAATCCTAGAACCATTCTCTTGCATATTTTCATTATCAAGTTACATTCTGAGATAGGTAATCCTTATATCATTATTATCATGATACATAATTCCTAAAGTATTCCAAGCAAGCACGGATGTTTTATAAGAGAAGATATGTGGAAAAATAGACATTTTAACTAACAAGACAATCAATGCCAAAGCTTGAGCATCATGTGAATCCCATGTTCATTGTGGGGTCAGTGGTAAAATGAAGAAATTTAAGGGTTGATTCAAGAAGTAGCCTCCATCATTGTTCACGGGCGGAGAAAGAAAGCTTCAAGCTACACCACCACTAACAAGATTTAACTTGAGCACTAGATAAAAACCAAAAGGCTAAGCTATGGAAAACTTAAACATAGTAACCAAAAAAACACGCTATGGAAAGCTTTGCTCTGATACCACTGTTAGCTCACATAGAATGGAGAGCTAGAATCACACACACACAATGCTCAAAGAAAAGAATATAAAAGGGGTAGTGTGAAAGAACATAAAAGGGGTAGTTTGAGAGAGATTGGCAAGCTCAAAGAAGAGAGATGAAGATCTCTATAAGTACAAAGAGAAAGTATAAATAAGCAAGCAATGCCAAACCGCGAATGAGGCCACCTACACACAAGCCAAACCGCGAATGAGGCCACCTACACACAAGCCAACCCTAAGGTGCCAAATCACACTTGGAGGGCCATGGGAAAGAACCCAGTGGGATAAAAGTGTCCATGGCATAAGTGTATAACCTCATAGTGTAGTACTACCTTATATCTAATAGGCACTTGTGCTCTTCGTCACTCATTAGAAGACTCGAGACTACCATAATGATGTCCCTCAACCTAACCAAGCTAATTTTTGGACAACTAACAAATTGGGCTAGAGCCTTCACCACTGATCTCTCCAAACCTTGCAAGAACTTGGGTGGAAAGGTATATTGCATACATATGCTCACAAAGATCCTTTGTCATGCCATTGATAAAGAGATTCCTACTCCTATCACGTGCCTAGCCCGGTGGTTTCACATTCCCTTGACACCCCCAAGCCCCAATCTTTGAAGACACACAAATAGGGGCCATCATGTAATCAATAGATTTCTTCCTCAAGGAGGTACCAACAACCACACACTCCGTGTTGACTCCAGCCTTGACCTTAACTTCCTACCCTGCCACCATCTACATTCCTCA